>NW_027372071.1:0-15616 GCF_046119375.1 Phyllobates terribilis
ACTGTTCACAATAACAGTGATTTTGACCTGGGGTGCCCAAACTTTTACATGCCACTGTAAGTATCCTCTTTGTTTTTCTAACACTGCGATACTACATGCTGTCCCCCATAACATAACCACCACGTAACACACATTTCTTGAAATACTCTGTGCTACTGGAAAACCCACCGTCTACCATTGTACCCTTGTTCCTCTCAGATCACTTCTCTTGTCACATGCCGAGACAGGCAGGGGGTCCTTACCAGGGACCACGATGGGGGCATGCACCTAGGAATCACCATACTCCCTTTGTGGGGCGATTTCATAGACTTTTCACCGGTCTATTCGGCCCAGTACCAAACCACTTGCATCTTGGAGGATCTAATTCCCTGTCACATGATTGGACAGATCGATCCAATCTGCCCAATCCTGTGTTCCCCCAAATACGTCCCTCTCACCCCAATAAACCTCAGTCAAGGTCAGACCCTCCACATAAGACGTGAGTATCGTATAGGCTCCTCCTGCGGCACACTGGGGGTTAACCGTGTCATGGCGGCTCTTACAGTTCAACATAAAGGACTAAGGAAGCAAGCGACGGAGTGTTTTATGATTAATTGCCCTTTTTAAATTGCAATTATGTCATTCACCAGAACCCATGAACATTAATTTACAATTTGCTGAGTGAATAATTGAATAATTACCGGCGCTCTGAATACGGTCCGCGCTCCGGGCGTAAAAAAAAAAAAAATACAACAAAAGGAAAATGGTGAAAATTATCTTAAAAAAAGGGTGAAAAAAAAAAGTCGCTGCTGGTTGTGTCTGCTTGGATGGGTAGTGATCCTTCACATGCGAGTGCTCTGAAGTAGAAGAGATTGTGCAGCCCGATGTGAACGCAACAATAACAGAAGTCGGAGTAAAGCGAACAGGAGGCAACGTGTTAAGGCGACGGATAAAAGGAGAAAAAAATTATGTTTTATTAAATACTTGCACTCTCCATAAAAACAACTGTCTTTGAGCATCTGCCTTGAGAATTCTCCATTATGCCGCCCCCCGCCCCCCTGTTATTCCTCCTGGAAATAATACAGTCATGGCTGAAAGTGTTGACACCCCTGAAATTGTTCCAGAAAAATTAAGTATTTCTCCCAGTAAATTATTGCAAATCCACATGTTTTGTTAGACACAGGTTTATTTCCTTTGTGTGTACTGGAACAAAAGAAAAAAAAACAGAGAAAATAAAAAGGCAAATTGGACAAAATTTCACACAAAACCCCAAAAATGGGCTGGATAAAATTGTTGGCACCTTTCCAAAATGATGGGTAAACAACATTGTTTTAAGCATGTGATGCTCGTTCACACTCACCTGTAGCAAGTAACAAGTGTGGGCAATATGAAAACCAAACCTGAAACCAGATAAAAAGGGGAGAAGTTGACTCAATCTTTGCATTGCGTGTCTGTGTGTGCCACACTAAGCATGGAGAACAGAAAGAGGAGAAGAGAACTGTCTGAGGACTTGAGAACAAAAATTGTTGAACAATATCAACAATCTCAAGGTTACAAATCCATCTCCAGAGATCTTGATGTTCCTTTGTCCACGGTGCACAACATGATCATGAAGTTTACAACCCATGGCACTGTAGCTAATCTCCCTGGACGTGGACAGCAGAGAAAAATTGATGAAAGGTTGCAACGCAGGATAGTCCGGATGGTGGATAAGCTGCCCCAATCAAGTTCCAAAGAAATTCAAGCTGTCCTGCAGGCTCAGGGTGCATCAGTGTCAGAGAGAAATACCCATTCACATGTGAATGACATAAAAAGCTATGGCAGGAGACCCCGGAGGACCCCACTGCTGACACAGAGACATAAAAAAAGCTATATTGCAATTTGCCAAAATGTCTGTGTGTAAAATCCTTCTGGGAAAGCGTGGATAGATGAGACCAAGATAGGGCTTTTTGGTAAAGCACATCATTCTACTGTTTACTGAAAACAGAATGATGCCAACAAAGAAAAGAACACAGTACCTACAGTCAAATATGGTGGAGGTTCAAAGATGTTTTGCTGCTTCTGGCACTGAGTGCCTTGACTGAGCGCGAGGCAACATGAAATCTGAAGATTACCAAAGGATTTTGGGTGGCAACGTAGTGTCTAGTGTCAGAAAGCTGGGTTTGCATCGTAGCCAGCGGCTTAACTAGGGGTTCAGCTCAGGGAGGGGGGGGTGAAACATTTTAGTGGGACCCTAAACAGGTAACGGTGTGTAGAAGAACTTCAGCAGATGACCGAGCTGCAACTGAAAATAAATCTCTACACAAAGACCAACACTGATATTACCGCCATATGGTGATCATATAGTGGTAGATACCAGACCTGCAGGCCATACAAGTAATTACAGTACAGTTATATATAGTAACTTACAGATGACGTTCTTTCTGGTGGAGAAGTTTATTTTCCCGTCTTTTCCATCTGGCCCAGATCGACATGACAACTTCTCCAGCCAGGACATGTCTATAGAGATTACAACAAAAACACATTTGACTTCTCACATTTCCAACCCCGCCCCCATCTATCCCTAACCTGCACAAAATTCTTCACCCTGCTGATACCCCAATATTGAGCCGCTGCTGTGTCCCAATTACTGCACCTGCTGTATGGTACAAAAACAGAGTTCATCTTACTGCCCCACATAATAATGCCACCACTGTACTCCTTACAAAGTAATAACGCCTCCTTTGTGCCCTCTAGATGGTAAAATTGCTCCCTTTAAAAGAATAATACCCTGTGCAAATGCCCTAGAAGTGTCCTAATTTTTCCCCTTTGATGGTTCTAATACTCTGATTGCCCCTATAACAATAATGATTCTTAAGTGCCCAATTAACATTTAATAATTTCCACTGGGTTCCCCAATATACAGCTCTTCTATATAGAGTATAGTGGACCCACATCTCCCTTATACTGAGTATGATGTCCCCACAGCTCCCCTATATAAAAGTATGATGGGCCCATAGCTCCCCAATACACAATATAATGCCCCACAGCTTCCCTATACACAGTATGGAGGGCCCACAGCTCCCCTATACAAAGGACCACCATCAGTACATGAATTCTGCACGAGAACCACATTCAGTACATGAATGCAGCACCAGAAACACTATTGGTAAATGAATGCAGTGCCAGAAACACCGCTAGTAGATTTAATGATTTAAACTGATTTAATGAGCCATTCGCAGTTTCACTGTACAGCCGGGGGGACTTACACGTGTATGGCTTAATCTTTGAGACAAGCATATGCTACTGGCAGGATCAACCAGGTAGCCCCCCAACACGACTGGACCGCGCTAGTGGACAGCACTAGAATCACTTTTCCTCCTCTGCATACTGCCCACACGATACTGTGCCATCACATTAACATCCCTCATTTACAATAAAAGTCCCTATAACTTTCAGCTCTATAAGGCACTTACCTTTCCAACTTCGGCAGCAGGGTGCCAACCTTAGCAGGGTGACAACCTCTGAGCAGTTATGGATTGGTACATTTGTATGCGATCAGGACCACGGTCAGTACATTTCCATTATCAGATCCACTGTCAGTACATGAAGCCAACTTCTCCATACTGTGCCCTCCACTTCTCCATAATGTCCCCAAAGCTTTCACCTCTCCACACTGTCCCCCCATGCTTTCGTCTCTACATACAGTTTCCCCACTTCTCCAAACAGGTGCCCCCACGCTCTCACCTCACCATAAAGTCCTCCACGCTCCTATCTCTACATACTGTCCCCGCACGCTCCCATCTTTACATACTGTTCCCCCATGCTCTCACCTCTATACACTGCCGCCCCCCCAATCTCTACAAACTGTTCCCCTATGTCTCCATACAATCCCCTTACACTCTTACTTCTCCATATGGTCCCCACACCCTCCTAATTCTCCATCCTTTACCATTTCTCCATATTGTCCCCTATACTCTATCTTGTTGTCCCACTCCTCTATATTGTCCTTTACACTCCCTTTTCTCCATATTGTCACCCCACTTCTTCAAATTGTACACCCACTTCTCCATATGGCCCCCTCCCACGCTCCCATTTCTCCATAAGGTCCCCTCACACTCCCACCTATCCATAATGGTCCCTCCACGCTTCCACTTCTTCATATGGTCCCCCAACGCCTCCATATTGTCCCCTATGCTCCCACTTCTCCATACAATACCCCCACACTCCCACAATTCTCCATCATGTTCCCCCATATTGTCAGCTATGCTCCCACCTCTCCATACTGTCCCCCCAGTTCTTCATATTAAACACCCACTTCTCCATATGGCCCCACCAAGCTACAATTTCTCCATGCGGCCCCCCACCTCTCCATAATGACCCCCACTTCTCCAAATAGTCCCCCCACTCTTGCATACTGTCCCCCATGACCCCTCCTCTCCATACTGTCCCAACACTTCACCATATGGTCCGCCCACCCCGACGCTGCTCCCTCTCACAATTTTCCCCACTGCCCCATAATATGCAAGCACAATGCATCTTTGCCACCTCTGCGGCTCAGTGATCCCAGCAGCAGAGTGATGAGGTCAGCAGTGTGCAGCCCTGCAGTGTGCTCAGAAGTATTCACGACTAAGAGAAGCAAATACATCTGAGCACAGGGAAAAGGGAGCCGGCAGCGAGCTGCTGTCACGCAAGGTGAGGGAAGGAACAAGTGTACAACGATGGGGTGTGGGGGGAGGTAGCCCAAAAACTAGGGAAAGGGGGAGTGGAGACCCCTAGGCAGATCTAATATCACCCTGACTACCCTGTCATCCCTATATATGTTCCACACCTATCGCCGAGCAGGAAACCTAATTCCTGAATGTCCCTAGAGCTTGGCCCTAGGTAGGGAGGGGATGGGGTGAACACTAGTCAGGCCTCACTGTAACTAAAGACAAAAAAGGTAAACAAAGGGGATACACTTAGCTTGAGAAGACACCAGAGAGATAACACCAACTGTCCTCCAAGTACTCCGGGCATGGACAGAGGAACATAGAACTATCACTGGCGACTCTCTGGGAAGACACAGTTTTTAACTACCAAGCAAGGGTGTGTCAATTAGCAGCAGAAGGTGGAGTTCGCTGCTGGGTCCTAAAGGAAGAAGGGTATCACTACACTACAGAGATGAGAGGATAAATAAGGCGCTGTAATGCAAAGCGCAGTGACCTTCTATAGCCGGATCCAGAGCGACTGTCTGTCACACTTGATACATCCGTGACAGCTGCATGCTGTGCAACCCTAGCTTAACCATATCGGCGTGCTGTGCACTCAATTATAGTTAAGGGTAGCGTACAACCGGGTGGGCGACCCGCAGTGGGCACCCCCTGAGCATGGGGCGACCGCACCCTGTGTCCTAGGAAGCGACTGATTGCAGTTATTTACTCCAAAGGGTGTGCATCAAATATTAAGTTGAGGGTGCCAACAATTTTGTCCGGCCCATTTTTGGGGTTATGTGAAATTATGTCCAATTTGTCTTTTATTCTCTATTTTTTTTGTGTTGTTCCAATACACACAAAGGAAACAAACAGGTGTATAACAAAACATGTGGAATTGCATTAATTTTCTGGGAGAAATACTTCATTTTCTGGAAGAATTTTAAGGGTGCCAACACTTTTGGCCACGACTGTATGTAAACGAAATCACAACTAGAGATGGTGCAAATCGATCTGCAGGACCCGGTCCAGCCGCCACGTCTATCATCTTGCAAAAAAAAGCCACTTAAAAAAAAAAAAAAAAAACCTCAATGTAGATGAGAGGATCGGATTTTAGTTGCAACAAATCTGCCGTGTGCAGAGCGAAACGCGTGAGTTGCTGCCGTTCTGCAGAGCGGTTATTGCAAGCGTGATTCTTGCAAAACTCATCTAATGAGCTGTATTTGGAAAGCGGTGCAAAAGTGGTGCAAGGCTCCCCGTATACTGCGCTGTCACCCATCCCGTACATCTAGCGGGTGTTTTTATTTTAAGCATATCTTCCGCGAGATGGCGGCACATAGGTCAGCATCAACCTGATGAAGACAGTCATCCACACTGAAGGGGAATTCGTGTAAGAGAGAACAAACTCTAAAAATACACCGCGCGGAGAAGAAAACTTGTCACCACATCAGCAAAGGGAAAAAAAAAAAAAAAGAGGGGGGGGGGGGGGGAGTAAAAAAATAATTTTTCATATCTCGTCAGCAAGGAAGCCTCATTATCAAGACTGAGACAGGAAAAAAAGAAAAGTCAAAAATGAAAAGAAAAGAAAAAGTGGAAGAAAATAGAAAAAAAAAAAAAAAAAAACCTCTCCATCCCTGAAATCTAGCTGCAGATGACAATCATAACGAAGACGATTAAATGACACATTAGGGGACTAATTATTATGAATGTATTAAAGATCCTTCTGGGAGATACCAAGTGTGTTTTACACCTTCTCCCCTGGGGACGGCTGATGTCTGTCAGAGAACGCGGCTTCACCAGGATGATCTCCGAGGAGACACGCGGACTGTCGGAGGAATCATTAGCAGATCAGCCACCATTCTGCTATTAGGATGATGCCAGAGGGGAGCAACAAGAGGGAACGTCTGTGGAGTATAGCGGCATGTAACAGAAGAGCAGCACACGAGACAGGAGAAAACCAAAGAAACACGCCGCCGTCTATACAGCACTCATCATACGACACCTGCATTATAGTAGTTATATTACTGTGCATAGGTGGCAGTATTATAGTAGTTATATTCTTGTACATAGGAGCAGTATTATAGTAGTTATATTCTTGTACATAGGGCAGTATTATAGTAGTTATATTCTTGTACATAGGGGGCAGTATTATAGTAGTTATATTCTTGTACATAGGAGCAGTATTATAGTAGTTATATTCTTGTACATAGGAGCAGTATTATAGTAGTTATATTCTTGTACATAGGAGCAGTATTATAGTAGTTATATTCTTGTACATAGGAGCAGTATTATAGTAATTATATTCTTGAACATAGGGGGCAGTATTATAGTAGTTATATTCTTGTACATAGGGGGCAGTATTATAGCAGTTATATTCTTGTACATAGGGGCAGTATTATAGTAGCTATATTCTTGTACATAGGAGCAGTATTATAGTAGTTATATTCTTGTACATAGGGAGCAGTATTATAGTAGTTATATTCTTGTACATAGGGGGCAGTATTATAGTACTTATATTCTTGTACATAGGGGCAGTATTATAGTAGTTATATTCTTGTACAGAGGAGCAGTATTATAGTAGTTATATTCTTGTACATAGAGGGCAGTATTATAGTAGTTATATTCTTGTACGTAGGGACAGTATTATAGCAGTTATATTCTTGTACATAGGTGCAGTATTATAGTAGTTATATTCTTGTACGTAGGGACAGTATTATAGCAGTTATATTCTTGTACATAGGGGGCAGTATTATAGTAGTTATATTCTTGTACGTAGGGACAGTATTATAGCAGTTATATTCTTGTACATAGGGGGCAGTATTATAGTAGTTATATTTTTGTATGTAGGGACAGTATTATAGTAGTTATATTCTTGTACATAGGGGGCAGTATTATAGTAGTTATATTCTTGTACATAGGAGCAGTATTATAGTAGTTATATTCTTGTACATAGGGACAGTATTATAGTAGTTATATTCTTGTACATAGGAGCAGTATTATAGTAGTTATATTCTTGTACGTAGGGGCAGTATTATAGTGGTTATATTCTTGTACAGAGGAGCAGTATTATAGTAGTTATATTCTTGTACATAGAGGGCAGTATTATAGTAGTTATATTCTTGTATATAGGGGCAGTATTATAGTAGTTATATTCTTGTACGTAGGGACAGTATTATAGCAGTTATATTCTTGTACATAGGGGGCAGTATTATAGTAGTTATATTCTTGTATGTAGGGACAGTATTATAGTAGTTATATTCTTGTACAGAGGAGCAGTATTATAGTAGTTATATTCTTGTACATAGAGGGCAGTATTATAGTAGTTCTATTCTTGTACATAGGGGGCAGTATTATAGTAGTTCTATTCTAGTACATAGAGGGCAGTATTATAGTAGATACATTCTTGTACATAGGGGGCAGTATTATAGTAGTTACATTTTTGTACATAGGGGGCAGTATTATAGTAGATACATTCTTGTACATAGGGGGCAGTATTATAGTAGTTCTATTCTAGTACATAGAGGACAGTATTATAGTAGTTATATTCTTGTACATAGGGGGCAGTATTATAGTAGCTATATTCTTGTACATAGGAGCAGTATTATAGTAGTTATATTCTTGTACATAGGGGTAGTATTATAGTAGTTCTATTCTTGTACATAGGGGGCAGTATTATAGTAGTTATATTTTTGTACATAGGGGGCAGTATCATAGTAGTTATATTCTTGTACATAGGGGGCAGTATTATAGTAGTTATATTCTTGTACATAGGAGCAGTATTATAGTAGTTATATTCTTATACATAGGGGGCAGTATTACAGTAGTTATATTCTTATACATAGGGGGCAGTATTATAGTAGTTATATTCTTGTACATAATGGGCAGTATTATAGTAGTTATATTCTTGTACATAGGGAGCAGTATTATAGTAGTTATATTCTTGTACATAGGGGGCAGTATTATAGTAGTTATATTCTTGTACATAGGGAGCAGTATTATAGTAGTTATATTCTTGTACATAGGAGCAGTATTATAGTAGTTATATTCTTGTACATGGGAGCAGTATTATAGTAGTTATATTCTTGTACATAGGGGGCAGTATTACAGCAGTTATATTCTTGTACATAGGGGGCAGTATTATAGTAGTTATATTCTTGTACATAGGAGCAGTATTATAGTAGTTATATTCCTGTACATAGGGGGCAGTATTATAGTAGTTATATTCTTGTACATAGGGGGCAGTATTACAGCAGTTATATTCTTGTACATAGGGGGCAGTATTATAGTAATTATATTCTTGTACATATGGGCAGTATTATAGTAGTTATATTCTTGTACATAGGAGCAGTATTATAGTAGTTATATTCTTGTACATAGGGGACAGTATTATAGTAGTTATATTCTTGTACATAGGGGCAGTATTATAGTAGATATATTCTTGTACATAGGAGGCAGTATTATAGTAGTTATATTCTTGTACATAGGAGGCAGTATTATAGTAGTTATATTCTTGTACATAGGGGCAGTATTATAGTAGTTATATTCTTGTACATAGGAGGCAGTATTATAGTAGTTATATTCTTGTATATAGGGAGCAGTATTATAGTAGTTATATTCCTGTACATATGGGCAGTATTATAATAGTTATATTCTTGTACATAGGGTCAGTATTATAGTAGTTATATTCTTGTACATAGGGGCAGTATTATAGTAGTTATATTCTTGTACATAGGGGACAGTATTATAGTAGTTATATTCTTGTACATAGGGGCAGTATTATAGTAGTTATATTCTTGTACATAGGAGCAGTATTATAGTAGTTATATTCCTGTACATATGGGCAGTATTATAGTAGTTATATTCTTGTACATAGGGTCAGTATTATAGTAGTTATATTCTTGTACATAGGGGGCAGTATTATAGTAGTTATATTCTTGTATATAGGGAGCAGTATAGTTATATTTTTCTACATAGAGGTCAGAATTTTAATAGTTTTCCTAGTACCTGATTATTTTTAGACGTCTAGTGCAAGTAACCTAGAAACAGGTGATAATATTAATTGTGACTGGGGCTGTGGCACATTGTGAATGTAACAGAACAATATGTTTTGCCTTCATCTCTTCACATTTCTATTATCGGGTTCCTGTTCTCGTGTAAGGTAACAATCAGGTGAGCGGCGTTGGTTTCAGCCGCCGTGCGGCCCCTACATTCACTCTGCAGAATGCTGCTCTTTGAAGTCGACTTTCAGCTGAATTCACCTTAATCTTCCCACTGAGCAAACCAGCCAATTATTAGCTGCCGCTCATGAATAAAAATACATTATTATTAAGAAGAGAGATTAATTACATTTTTTTTAAAAACATCCCTAATGTGAACGCCGAAGAATTCAGACAATATCTAGTTAATGAATGGGGAACGAAAAACTACAGAAATATCCCGGCTTATCTGATACGCGGGGGGGACGGGCACAGCCTCGGGAGTGATTAATTAGCAGTGGTGTTTTGCTTTTATTCAAAGCCTTTTTTTTCGCATGCGATGATGCCACTCAGACACCTACATGTGCCCTGGCACGGCCGGGGGTCTATAGGAAGGTAGGCAGCGCGGCGCATTTGCAGAACATTGCAGCCTTCTGCCAAATACAGCTACCCATTTATAGAAAGAGCAGGAATTAGTAACAGCGCGGTAATTATCGGCTTTTATTAGGTCAAACACAATTACCTGGAGCGGCACAAAATTCTAAAAATAAATGGTAAAATAAATCAAAGGGCTTATCCCATGAATTATTATCATAGCAAAAAATCTAAAATGCTGTGAATAGCTCCTTTAAAATAATATGAAGCATTTTTATCATTTAAAAATACATTTGGTGTCCTTCATTCCATTTGTCACCCTCTGTGCTGCTAGGAGGGAGGATTAAGTGAAAATGAGTCTCATTCCCCTTCTGGCAGCTCGCAGGACAATAGGTCTCCTTCCCCCTCTGGCAGCTGACAAGACAATTAGTCTCCTTCCCCCTCTGGCAGCTGACAAGACAATTAGTCTCCTTCCCCCTCTGGCAGCTGATAAGACAATTAGTCTCCTTCCCCCTCTGGCAGCTGACAAGATTGTTCTGCTGTAGACGGAGTGTATTCAGCTCTTCTGCCTTGTTATTGCACAGGCTCTGCTCCTCTCCTGACAGGCAGGCAGAAAGCGATTTCTATTGCCTGTCCCTGTAGTGAACACAGGATTACTATGTCTGTTGGGGGGAAAGCAACTGAGAACGTGCGACCACCTCCTTAGGTGGACGTGCACATTGCTACACACTGTGAACACCAGGTGGCGCCATAGTTTGTTCGCTAGAATCATTTGTGTATTTTCAACAGGAAGAGGAAGATAGCAAACTGCTCTGGCAGCGGCTTATCTCCCCTAAGAACAAAGTTATTGGGCGTTGATCAATATCTATTGGGCAGTCGGGATGCCCCCATATACACATTGGTTAGGGTGAACTGGAGGGATTTTCCAAGCTATCCCTATTGATGCAATATATAGGAGTAGTGGTCAGATCAAACCTCGCCGATCTGCTGTTATTTTCTCTGGACAAGTATGAACAGAGCAGATCATCACAGCGCCGCACAATAAGTAGTGGTCGTTCTGAGGTACTGCAGCTCAGATCACATTCACATCTAGAGGAGCTGAACTGCTGTACCCGGGAACGGCCAGTAGGTAGTGTAAGGAGCTGTGGCAATCGGTTCTGTTTACATCAGGGAACAGCAAGCAGCTTATCAATGGGGTGACATGTGTTGGACTCACGCAGACATGATACTGATGACCTGTCCTAAGGATAAGCCAGGGAAACCCCTTTAATCCATTAGTACTAACCGCGGTTTGGCTTTCTGTCAAAGGAAGCCTGATAATCCATATCTCCTGGCCCACGCTATAAACTGCGCGGGGACTACAACTCCCACCGTGCTGAAGACACAGACAGCGGGGTCTCAGCCAGTGCGTGTTGCTGGAGCAGAGCTGTATTCACAGCTATAACCTGAGGTTACAGGGATATAGTGACCCTTAAAAAGGTATAAAGACGCTAAGTCTACTTTAAGCATTAAAGGGACACCCTGAGCAGCACAGATGAACTGCTTGGTAAGGCGGAGGCTTGATACATGTGCTCGTGCGACAATACACAAAAAATGGGGGGAAAAAATAAAAATAAAATGAATACCTGCACATGTGTATACTCCGAGGACCTCAATAACAGCCAAATGGTTAAGCGCCTCATGGAACAAAGCAGCTGTTTGAAGCCTTTGAAGTCGGGCGTGTAAATAGCAGAAGCCAGAGTCAACATTTCTAGGTCTCTCCCAGTTATTACTCTTCTACAAATTAAAGCAGAAATCCTCCGTTCCCGGCCGTGTCCTTTGGCTGCCATCTAGTGGTGAAAAGGCAGAAGTGCCTGCGGGAGCATCGGAATGTGTCAGCTACCTGTCAAATGTCACGTTCCCAAAACTAGTATTTAAAAGGTCACTTCAAGCTGGAAAGCGCTTTTTATTTTTTTTCTTACATCCCTCAAAGGGTAAGGTAACATCGCTTATGCCTCCTCTGTGGATTTGGCCAAGAATCCACCGCCACAATACAGATTTGTAGTGGATTTTACCCTTTCCATTGCATCAGAATTAACAAGCTGGGGGTTCTAGAAATTCCCAGCATGCCCCAAATTTTACCTGGAGCTTTGCAGATGCATATGAATGGGATTTCAAACCGGACCCCCCAACCCCTCATGTATTAATATTTACGCTGCTGCAAACTTTCAGTGCTGAATCGATCTCGGATGGATGAACGGTATTGTAGGGAGCTCAATCTCATACAAGCCTAGATAGGTCCATAAGGGTCTTCTCCAGCGTTATTTGGATTTTATCAAGCCATCGGTTTGCTGGTCTTCCTCTTCGCCTTGTTCCTTCTTCCGTGCGGAATACGTCCCATAAATCAGTCAAAATCACTTCCGGTGTCAGCTGTGATCTCCGGACTAGTCACCATGACCTGCCGTTAGATCACATATGGATGGACTCCCCCTTTTAATCGCTAGAACATGTGCTTACTGCCCAATGGCGTGGGGTACAGATTGAGGTCAATCTTTTGGGCAGAAGAAGAACAAATTCCACCAATGTCTTTCACAACTGGGTATCTACCAAACTAATGTGTGGTCCTGTCCCACCATGAAGACGACCCTGGGCCCGGAAGCTATTCAAAGACAGTAGCGGAGGTACGTCTGGCCCAATGATTGCTCCCCCCTTGGCCATGACACAGGCCGCAGAGGCAGCTACAGCGCCTCCTGCACAGTAGAGACAAGTATCGCCATTTCCTTGCTCATCTGCAACATTGTATCCAATTCGAAAGATACAATTCTAAAAGTTTGCAAAAAAAATAAATAAAAATTTGTCAATCGTGATGTGAAATTAGAAATGACAAAATAAAATTCATCATCTATTATGAAATAGCTGGAGATGACTGGCAGATCAATATCGACCATGTGCTGTAATATCGCACCCTCCGCACAGCTAATAAATCGCCCTGATGCCTCAGGAAACAGACAGGTCGGAGGTCAAGTACTTCCGGTCTTGGCGGAAAACCCCGAGTCAACACAAAATGGTTATTGCTATTCATGGGGCGAGAAGGGATCTGTGCGCCAGGATCGTACAGCACATTGTGATATCTCATCTATTGGAACGGAGCCCAAACCACGAGGGAGGGACGGGGGGGCAGAACGCCGCCATGGGCCCTTCTGTCTGTGAGTTACTATGTCGCTAGGAGACGCCGCTCCCCCCATAAGAGCATGCCACTTTAAGAGAATGGGGGCTGAAGAACAAGATGCAAAAATGAAAGGGCACACTTTATTGTTTGGGGTGGAGGAAGGTGGGGGTTGTAGTTTAGATTAAATGCATTGCCAGAAGAACGCAGTGGTGGTCATTTATCAAGCGCGACACCCGGGGAATTCTGATACAATTTATGAGAATCACTGAGTTGACTTATACAATGTAACAAGAGACATATGGACAGTGGGACCGAGTCTGACGCTGGGAATAAAGACGGCACTGGGGGGGGAATGATGAGAGCCATATAAATTATGATAAGACGTGTGGGATCCGATTTAATATTCACATGTTATGAGGAAAGTCCAGATAAATAATTCAGGGAGGAAAAACCCATTTCTAAGGAACGGCTCCAGATTCCGAGAAACAATTAGAAGAAATGTTTAGATTCCAATATCCAAAGAAGAAGAATAAACAGATTAAACATTCATGTCCTCACCGGACCGCTCCGACATGAACCCCTCCATACAAGGGGTGCGTTATGGAATGTGAATTGTTACCATAAATCACCTTCATGGCAATAACTATCTGTAACCCAAAACAGCTGGTGTAGATAGGAGCAGTATTATAGTATTTATATTCTTGTACATAGGGAGCAGTATTATAGTAGTTATATTCTTGTACATAGAAGCAGTATTATAGTAGTTATATTCTTGTACATAGGGGGCAGTATTATAGTATTTATATTCTTGTACATAGGGGGCAGTATTATAGTAGTTATATTCTTGCACATAGGAGCAGTATTATAGTATTTATATTCTTGTACATAGGGAGCAGTATTATAGTAGTTATATTCTTGTACATAGAAGCAGTATTATAGTAGTTATATTCTTGTACATAGGGGGCAGTATTATAGTATTTATATTCTTGTACATAGGGGGCAGTATTATAGTAGTTATATTCTTGTACATAGGGGGCAGTATTATAGTAGTTATATTCTTGTACATAGGGGGCAGTATTATAGTAGTTATATTCTTGTACATAGGGGGCAGTATTATAGTAGTTATATTCTTGTACATAGGGGGCAGTATTATAGTAGTTATATTCTTGTACATAGGGGCAGTATTATAGTAGTTATATTCTTGTATATAGGGAGCAGTATTATAGTAGTTATATTCTTGTACATAGGAGCAGTATTATAGTAGTTATATTCTTGTACATAGGGGCAGTATTATAGTAGTTATATTCTTGTACATAGGAGCAGTATTATAGTAGTTATATTCCTGTACATAGGGAGCAATATTATAGTAGTTATATTCCTGTACATAGGGAGCAATATTATAGTAGTTATATTCTTATACATAGGAGCAGTATTATAGTAGTTATATTCTTGTACATAGGGGCAGTATTATAGTAGTTATATTCTTGTACATAGAAGTATTATAGTAGTTATATTCTTGTACATAGGAGCAGTATTATAGCAGTTATATTCTTGTACATAGGAGCAGTATTATAGTAGTTATATTCCTGTACATAGGGAGCAGTATTATAGTAGTTATATTCTTGTACATAGGAGCAGTATTATAGTAGTTATATTCTTGTACATAGGGAGCAGTATTATAGTAGTTATATTCTTGTACATAGGGAGCAGTATTATAGTAGTTATATTCCTGTACATAGGGAGCAGTATTATAGTAGTTATATTCTTGTACATAGGAGCAGTATTATAGTAGTTATATTCTTGTACATAGGGAGCAGTATTATAGTAGTTATATTCTTGTACATAGGGAGCAGTATTATAGTAGTTATATTCTTGTACACAGGGAGCAGTATTATAGTAGTTATATTCTTGTACATAGGGAGCAGTATTATAGTAGTTATATTCTTGTACATAGGAGCAGTATTATAGTAGTTATATTCTTGTACATAGGGGCAGTATTATAGTAGTTATATTCCTGTACATAGGGAGCAGTATTATAGTAGTTATATTCTTGTACATAGGGGCAGTATTATAGTAGTTATATTCTTGTACATAGGGAGCAGTATTATATTAGTTATATTTTTGTACATAGGGAGCAGTATTATAGTAGTTATATTCTTGTACATAGGGGGCAGTATTATAGTAGTTATATTCTTGTACATAGAGGGCAGTATTATAGTAGTTATATTCTTGTACATAGGGGGCAGTAT
>NW_027372072.1:0-15578 GCF_046119375.1 Phyllobates terribilis
TTTGCCATTGAAAAACATGTTTTTCATATACCAGAAATGTTTGAAGCTACTGACTGAATGAAAGGAGCTGGCATCTCACTCTCTTTGAATCTTCTTTATCATGCTAGGATTAGCAGGAAAAAGCAAAAAATTTCAGAATTGCACCGTGCAATGTGGAGATATTACTGTTTGTGCATTTACAATATTCATTGATTTTTGCCATTGAAAAACGTCCAGAAATGTTTGAAGCTACTGACTGAATGAAAGGAGCTGGCATCTCACTCTCTTTGAATCTTCTTTATCATGCTAGGATTAACAGGAAAAAGCTAAAAATTTCAGAATTGCACCGTGCAATGTGGAGATATTACTGTTTGTGCATTTACAATATTCATTGATTTTTGCCATTGAAAAACGTCCAGAAATGTTTGAAGCTACTGACTGAATGAAAGGAGCTGGCATCTCACTCTCTTTGAATCTTCTTTATCATGCTAGGATTAACAGGAAAAAGCAAAAAATTTCAGAATTGCACCGTGCAATGTGGAGATATTACTGTTTGTGCATTTACAATATTCATTGATTTTTGCCATTGAAAAACGTCCAGAAATGTTTGAAGCTACTGACTGAATGAAAGGAGCTGGCATCTCACTCTCTTTGAATCTTCTTTATCATGCTAGGATTAACAGGAAAAAGCTAAAAATTTCAGAATTGCACCGTGCATTGTGGAGATATTACTGTTTGTGCATTTACAATATTCATTGATTTTTGCCATTGAAAAACGTCCAGAAATGTTTGAAGCTACTGACTGAATGAAAGGAGCTGGCATCTCACTCTCTTTGAATCTTCTTTATCATGCTAGGATTAACAGGAAAAAGCTAAAAATTTCAGAATTGCACCGTGCAATGTGGAGATATTACTGTTTGTGCATTTACAATATTCATTGATTTTTGCCATTGAAAAACATGTTTTTCATATACCAGAAATGTTTGAAGCTACTGACTGAATGAAAGGAGCTGGCATCTCACTCTCTTTGAATCTTCTTTATCATGCTAGGATTAACAGGAAAAAGCTAAAAATTTCAGAATTGCACCGTGCAATGTGGAGATATTACTGTTTGTGCATTTACAATATTCATTGATTTTTGCCATTGAAAAACATGTTTTTCATATACCAGAAATGTTTGAAGCTACTGACTGAATGAAAGGAGCTGGCATCTCACTCTCTTTGAATCTTCTTTATCATGCTAGGATTAGCAGGAAAAAGCAAAAAATTTCAGAATTGCACCGTGCAATGTGGAGATATTACTGTTTGTGCATTTACAATATTCATTGATTTTTGCCATTGAAAAACGTCCAGAAATGTTTGAAGCTACTGACTGAATGAAAGGAGCTGGCATCTCACTCTCTTTGAATCTTCTTTATCATGCTAGGATTAACAGGAAAAAGCTAAAAATTTCAGAATTGCACCGTGCAATGTGGAGATATTACTGTTTGTGCATTTACAATATTCATTGATTTTTGCCATTGAAAAACATGTTTTTCATATACCAGAAATGTTTGAAGCTACTGACTGAATGAAAGGAGCTGGCATCTCACTCTCTTTGAATCTTCTTTATCATGCTAGGATTAGCAGGAAAAAGCAAAAAATTTCAGAATTGCACCGTGCAATGTGGAGATATTACTGTTTGTGCATTTACAATATTCATTGATTTTTGCCATTGAAAAACGTCCAGAAATGTTTGAAGCTACTGACTGAATGAAAGGAGCTGGCATCTCACTCTCTTTGAATCTTCTTTATCATGCTAGGATTAACAGGAAAAAGCTAAAAATTTCAGAATTGCACCGTGCAATGTGGAGATATTACTGTTTGTGCATTTACAATATTCATTGATTTTTGCCATTGAAAAACATGTTTTTCATATACCAGAAATGTTTGAAGCTACTGACTGAATGAAAGGAGCTGGCATCTCACTCTCTTTGAATCTTCTTTATCATGCTAGGATTAACAGGAAAAAGCTAAAAATTTCAGAATTGCACCGTGCAATGTGGAGATATTACTGTTTGTGCATTTACAATATTCATTGATTTTTGCCATTGAAAAACATGTTTTTCATATACCAGAAATGTTTGAAGCTACTGACTGAATGAAAGGAGCTGGCATCTCACTCTCTTTGAATCTTCTTTATCATGCTAGGATTAGCAGGAAAAAGCTAAAAATTTCAGAATTGCACCGTGCAATGTGGAGATATTACTGTTTGTGCATTTACAATATTCATTGATTTTTGCCATTGAAAAACGTCCAGAAATGTTTGAAGCTACTGACTGAATGAAAGGAGCTGGCATCTCACTCTCTTTGAATCTTCTTTATCATGCTAGGATTAGCAGGAAAAAGCTAAAAATTTCAGAATTGCACCGTGCAATGTGGAGATATTACTGTTTGTGCATTTACAATATTCATTGATTTTTGCCATTGAAAAACATGTTTTTCATATACCAGAAATGTTTGAAGCTACTGACTGAATGAAAGGAGCTGGCATCTCACTCTCTTTGAATCTTCTTTATCATGCTAGGATTAGCAGGAAAAAGCTAAAAATTTCAGAATTGCACCGTGCAATGTGGAGATATTACTGTTTGTGCATTTACAATATTCATTGATTTTTGCCATTGAAAAACGTCCAGAAATGTTTGAAGCTACTGACTGAATGAAAGGAGCTGGCATCTCACTCTCTTTGGATCTTCTTTACCATGCTAGGATTAACAGGAAAAAGCTAAAAATTTCAGAATTTCACCGTGCAATGTGGAGATATTACTGTTTGTGCATTTACAATATTCATTGATTTTTGCCATTGAAAAACATGTTTTTCATATACCAGAAATGTTTGAAGCTACTGACTGAATGAAAGGAGCTGGCATCTCACTCTCTTTGAATCTTCTTTATCATGCTAGGATTAACAGGAAAAAGCTAAAAATTTCAGAATTGCACCGTGCAATGTGGAGATATTACTGTTTGTGCATTTACAATATTCATTGATTTTTGCCATTGAAAAACGTCCAGAAATGTTTGAAGCTACTGACTGAATGAAAGGAGCTGGCATCTCACTCTCTTTGAATCTTCTTTATCATGCTAGGATTAACAGGAAAAAGCTAAAAATTTCAGAATTGCACCGTGCAATGTGGAGATATTACTGTTTGTGCATTTACAATATTCATTGATTTTTGCCATTGAAAAACGTCCAGAAATGTTTGAAGCTACTGACTGAATGAAAGGAGCTGGCATCTCACTCTCTTTGAATCTTCTTTATCATGCTAGGATTAACAGGAAAAAGCTAAAAATTTCAGAATTGCACCGTGCAATGTGGAGATATTACTGTTTGTGCATTTACAATATTCATTGATTTTTGCCATTGAAAAACATGTTTTTCATATACCAGAAATGTTTGAAGCTACTGACTGAATGAAAGGAGCTGGCATTTCACTCTCTTTGAATCTTCTTTATCATGCTAGGATTAACAGGAAAAAGCTAAAAATTTCAGAATTGCACCGTGCAATGTGGAGATATTACTGTTTGTGCATTTACAATATTCATTGATTTTTGCCATTGAAAAACGTCCAGAAATGTTTGAAGCTACTGACTGAATGAAAGGAGCTGGCATCTCACTCTCTTTGAATCTTCTTTATCATGCTAGGATTAACAGGAAAAAGCTAAAAATTTCAGAATTGCACCGTGCAATGTGGAGATATTACTGTTTGTGCATTTACAATATTCATTGATTTTTGCCATTGAAAAACATGTTTTTCATATACCAGAAATGTTTGAAGCTACTGACTGAATGAAAGGAGCTGGCATCTCACTCTCTTTGAATCTTCTTTATCATGCTAGGATTAACAGGAAAAAGCTAAAAATTTCAGAATTGCACCGTGCAATGTGGAGATATTACTGTTTGTGCATTTACAATATTCATTGATTTTTGCCATTGAAAAACATGTTTTTCATATACCAGAAATGTTTGAAGCTACTGACTGAATGAAAGGAGCTGGCATCTCACTCTCTTTGAATCTTCTTTATCATGCTAGGATTAACAGGAAAAAGCTAAAAATTTCAGAATTGCACCGTGCAATGTGGAGATATTACTGTTTGTGCATTTACAATATTCATTGATTTTTGCCATTGAAAAACGTCCAGAAATGTTTGAAGCTACTGACTGAATGAAAGGAGCTGGCATCTCACTCTCTTTGAATCTTCTTTATCATGCTAGGATTAACAGGAAAAAGCTAAAAATTTCAGAATTGCACCGTGCAATGTGGAGATATTACTGTTTGTGCATTTACAATATTCATTGATTTTTGCCATTGAAAAACGTCCAGAAATGTTTGAAGCTACTGACTGAATGAAAGGAGCTGGCATCTCACTCTCTTTGAATCTTCTTTATCATGCTAGGATTAGCAGGAAAAAGCAAAAAATTTCAGAATTGCACCGTGCAATGTGGAGATATTACTGTTTGTGCATTTACAATATTCATTGATTTTTGCCATTGAAAAACGTCCAGAAATGTTTGAAGCTACTGACTGAATGAAAGGAGCTGGCATCTCACTCTCTTTGAATCTTCTTTATCATGCTAGGATTAACAGGAAAAAGCAAAAAATTTCAGAATTGCACCGTGCAATGTGGAGATATTACTGTTTGTGCATTTACAATATTCATTGATTTTTGCCATTGAAAAACATGTTTTTCATATACCAGAAATGTTTGAAGCTACTGACTGAATGAAAGGAGCTGGCATCTCACTCTCTTTGAATCTTCTTTATCATGCTAGGATTAACAGGAAAAAGCTAAAAATTTCAGAATTGCACCGTGCAATGTGGAGATATTACTGTTTGTGCATTTACAATATTCATTGATTTTTGCCATTGAAAAACGTCCAGAAATGTTTGAAGCTACTGACTGAATGAAAGGAGCTGGCATCTCACTCTCTTTGAATCTTCTTTATCATGCTAGGATTAACAGGAAAAAGCTAAAAATTTCAGAATTGCACCGTGCAATGTGGAGATATTACTGTTTGTGCATTTACAATATTCATTGATTTTTGCCATTGAAAAACATGTTTTTCATATACCAGAAATGTTTGAAGCTACTGACTGAATGAAAGGAGCTGGCATCTCACTCTCTTTGAATCTTCTTTATCATGCTAGGATTAACAGGAAAAAGCTAAAAATTTCAGAATTGCACCGTGCAATGTGGAGATATTACTGTTTGTGCATTTACAATATTCATTGATTTTTGCCATTGAAAAACATGTTTTTCATATACCAGAAATGTTTGAAGCTACTGACTGAATGAAAGGAGCTGGCATCTCACTCTCTTTGAATCTTCTTTATCATGCTAGGATTAACAGGAAAAAGCTAAAAATTTCAGAATTGCACCGTGCAATGTGGAGATATTACTGTTTGTGCATTTACAATATTCATTGATTTTTGCCATTGAAAAACATGTTTTTCATATACCAGAAATGTTTGAAGCTACTGACTGAATGAAAGGAGCTGGCATCTCACTCTTTGAATCTTCTTTATCATGCTAGGATTAACAGGAAAAAGCTAAAAATTTCAGAATTGCACCGTGCAATGTGGAGATATTACTGTTTGTGCATTTACAATATTCATTGATTTTTGCCATTGAAAAACGTCCAGAAATGTTTGAAGCTACTGACTGAATGAAAGGAGCTGGCATCTCACTCTCTTTGAATCTTCTTTATCATGCTAGGATTAACAGGAAAAAGCTAAAAATTTCAGAATTGCACCGTGCAATGTGGAGATATTACTGTTTGTGCATTTACAATATTCATTGATTTTTGCCATTGAAAAACGTCCAGAAATGTTTGAAGCTACTGACTGAATGAAAGGAGCTGGCATCTCACTCTCTTTGAATCTTCTTTATCATGCTAGGATTAGCAGGAAAAAGCAAAAAATTTCAGAATTGCACCGTGCATTGTGGAGATATTACTGTTTGTGCATTTACAATATTCATTGATTTTTGCCATTGAAAAACGTCCAGAAATGTTTGAAGCTACTGACTGAATGAAAGGAGCTGGCATCTCACTCTCTTTGAATCTTCTTTATCATGCTAGGATTAACAGGAAAAAGCAAAAAATTTCAGAATTGCACCGTGCAATGTGGAGATATTACTGTTTGTGCATTTACAATATTCATTGATTTTTGCCATTGAAAAACATGTTTTTCATATACCAGAAATGTTTGAAGCTACTGACTGAATGAAAGGAGCTGGCATCTCACTCTCTTTGAATCTTCTTTATCATGCTAGGATTAACAGGAAAAAGCTAAAAATTTCAGAATTGCACCGTGCAATGTGGAGATATTACTGTTTGTGCATTTACAATATTCATTGATTTTTGCCATTGAAAAACGTCCAGAAATGTTTGAAGCTACTGACTGAATGAAAGGAGCTGGCATCTCACTCTCTTTGAATCTTCTTTATCATGCTAGGATTAACAGGAAAAAGCTAAAAATTTCAGAATTGCACCGTGCAATGTGGAGATATTACTGTTTGTGCATTTACAATATTCATTGATTTTTGCCATTGAAAAACATGTTTTTCATATACCAGAAATGTTTGAAGCTACTGACTGAATGAAAGGAGCTGGCATCTCACTCTCTTTGAATCTTCTTTATCATGCTAGGATTAACAGGAAAAAGCTAAAAATTTCAGAATTGCACCGTGCAATGTGGAGATATTACTGTTTGTGCATTTACAATATTCATTGATTTTTGCCATTGAAAAACATGTTTTTCATATACCAGAAATGTTTGAAGCTACTGACTGAATGAAAGGAGCTGGCATCTCACTCTCTTTGAATCTTCTTTATCATGCTAGGATTAACAGGAAAAAGCAAAAAATTTCAGAATTGCACCGTGCAATGTGGAGATATTACTGTTTGTGCATTTACAATATTCATTGATTTTTGCCATTGAAAAACGTCCAGAAATGTTTGAAGCTACTGACTGAATGAAAGGAGCTGGCATCTCACTCTCTTTGAATCTTCTTTATCATGCTAGGATTAACAGGAAAAAGCTAAAAATTTCAGAATTGCACCGTGCAATGTGGAGATATTACTGTTTGTGCATTTACAATATTCATTGATTTTTGCCATTGAAAAACATGTTTTTCATATACCAGAAATGTTTGAAGCTACTGACTGAATGAAAGGAGCTGGCATCTCACTCTCTTTGAATCTTCTTTATCATGCTAGGATTAACAGGAAAAAGCTAAAAATTTCAGAATTGCACCGTGCAATGTGGAGATATTACTGTTTGTGCATTTACAATATTCATTGATTTTTGCCATTGAAAAACATGTTTTTCATATACCAGAAATGTTTGAAGCTACTGACTGAATGAAAGGAGCTGGCATCTCACTCTCTTTGAATCTTCTTTATCATGCTAGGATTAACAGGAAAAAGCTAAAAATTTCAGAATTGCACCGTGCAATGTGGAGATATTACTGTTTGTGCATTTACAATATTCATTGATTTTTGCCATTGAAAAACATGTTTTTCATATACCAGAAATGTTTGAAGCTACTGACTGAATGAAAGGAGCTGGCATCTCACTCTCTTTGAATCTTCTTTATCATGCTAGGATTAACAGGAAAAAGCTAAAAATTTCAGAATTGCACCGTGCAATGTGGAGATATTACTGTTTGTGCATTTACAATATTCATTGATTTTTGCCATTGAAAAACGTCCAGAAATGTTTGAAGCTACTGACTGAATGAAAGGAGCTGGCATCTCACTCTCTTTGAATCTTCTTTATCATGCTAGGATTAACAGGAAAAAGCTAAAAATTTCAGAATTGCACCGTGCAATGTGGAGATATTACTGTTTGTGCATTTACAATATTCATTGATTTTTGCCATTGAAAAACGTCCAGAAATGTTTGAAGCTACTGACTGAATGAAAGGAGCTGGCATCTCACTCTCTTTGAATCTTCTTTATCATGCTAGGATTAACAGGAAAAAGCTAAAAATTTCAGAATTGCACCGTGCAATGTGGAGATATTACTGTTTGTGCATTTACAATATTCATTGATTTTTGCCATTGAAAAACATGTTTTTCATATACCAGAAATGTTTGAAGCTACTGACTGAATGAAAGGAGCTGGCATCTCACTCTCTTTGAATCTTCTTTATCATGCTAGGATTAGCAGGAAAAAGCAAAAAATTTCAGAATTGCACCGTGCAATGTGGAGATATTACTGTTTGTGCATTTACAATATTCATTGATTTTTGCCATTGAAAAACGTCCAGAAATGTTTGAAGCTACTGACTGAATGAAAGGAGCTGGCATCTCACTCTCTTTGAATCTTCTTTATCATGCTAGGATTAACAGGAAAAAGCTAAAAATTTCAGAATTGCACCGTGCAATGTGGAGATATTACTGTTTGTGCATTTACAATATTCATTGATTTTTGCCATTGAAAAACATGTTTTTCATATACCAGAAATGTTTGAAGCTACTGACTGAATGAAAGGAGCTGGCATCTCACTCTCTTTGAATCTTCTTTATCATGCTAGGATTAACAGGAAAAAGCTAAAAATTTCAGAATTGCACCGTGCAATGTGGAGATATTACTGTTTGTGCATTTACAATATTCATTGATTTTTGCCATTGAAAAACGTCCAGAAATGTTTGAAGCTACTGACTGAATGAAAGGAGCTGGCATCTCACTCTCTTTGAATCTTCTTTATCATGCTAGGATTAACAGGAAAAAGCTAAAAATTTCAGAATTGCACCGTGCAATGTGGAGATATTACTGTTTGTGCATTTACAATATTCATTGATTTTTGCCATTGAAAAACGTCCAGAAATGTTTGAAGCTACTGACTGAATGAAAGGAGCTGGCATCTCACTCTCTTTGAATCTTCTTTATCATGCTAGGATTAACAGGAAAAAGCTAAAAATTTCAGAATTGCACCGTGCAATGTGGAGATATTACTGTTTGTGCATTTACAATATTCATTGATTTTTGCCATTGAAAAACGTCCAGAAATGTTTGAAGCTACTGACTGAATGAAAGGAGCTGGCATCTCACTCTCTTTGAATCTTCTTTATCATGCTAGGATTAACAGGAAAAAGCTAAAAATTTCAGAATTGCACCGTGCAATGTGGAGATATTACTGTTTGTGCATTTACAATATTCATTGATTTTTGCAATTGAAAAACATGTTTTTCATATACCAGAAATGTTTGAAGCTACTGACTGAATGAAAGGAGCTGGCATCTCACTCTCTTTGAATCTTCTTTATCATGCTAGGATTAACAGGAAAAAGCTAGAAATTTCAGAATTGCACCGTGCAATGTGGAGATATTACTGTTTGTGCATTTACAATATTCATTGATTTTTGCCATTGAAAAACATGTTTTTCATATACCAGAAATGTTTGAAGCTACTGACTGAATGAAAGGAGCTGGCATCTCACTCTCTTTGAATCTTCTTTATCATGCTAGGATTAACAGGAAAAAGCAAAAAATTTCAGAATTGCACCGTGCAATGTGGAGATATTACTGTTTGTGCATTTACAATATTCATTGATTTTTGCCATTGAAAAACGTCCAGAAATGTTTGAAGCTACTGACTGAATGAAAGGAGCTGGCATCTCACTCTCTTTGAATCTTCTTTATCATGCTAGGATTAACAGGAAAAAGCTAAAAATTTCAGAATTGCACCGTGCAATGTGGAGATATTACTGTTTGTGCATTTACAATATTCATTGATTTTTGCCATTGAAAAACGTCCAGAAATGTTTGAAGCTACTGACTGAATGAAAGGAGCTGGCATCTCACTCTCTTTGAATCTTCTTTATCATGCTAGGATTAACAGGAAAAAGCTAAAAATTTCAGAATTGCACCGTGCAATGTGGAGATATTACTGTTTGTGCATTTACAATATTCATTGATTTTTGCCATTGAAAAACATGTTTTTCATATACCAGAAATGTTTGAAGCTACTGACTGAATGAAAGGAGCTGGCATCTCACTCTCTTTGAATCTTCTTTATCATGCTAGGATTAACAGGAAAAAGCAAAAAATTTCAGAATTGCACCGTGCAATGTGGAGATATTACTGTTTGTGCATTTACAATATTCATTGATTTTTGCCATTGAAAAACATGTTTTTCATATACCAGAAATGTTTGAAGCTACTGACTGAATGAAAGGAGCTGGCATCTCACTCTCTTTGAATCTTCTTTATCATGCTAGGATTAACAGGAAAAAGCTAAAAATTTCAGAATTGCACCGTGCAATGTGGAGATATTACTGTTTGTGCATTTACAATATTCATTGATTTTTGCCATTGAAAAACATGTTTTTCATATACCAGAAATGTTTGAAGCTACTGACTGAATGAAAGGAGCTGGCATCTCACTCTCTTTGAATCTTCTTTATCATGCTAGGATTAACAGGAAAAAGCTAAAAATTTCAGAATTGCACCGTGCAATGTGGAGATATTACTGTTTGTGCATTTACAATATTCATTGATTTTTGCCATTGAAAAACATGTTTTTCATATACCAGAAATGTTTGAAGCTACTGACAATGAAAGGAGCTGGCATCTCACTCTCTTTGAATCTTCTTTATCATGCTAGGATTAACAGGAAAAAGCTAAAAATTTCAGAATTGCACCGTGCAGTGTGGAGATATTACTGTTTGTGCATTTACAATATTCATTGATTTTTGCCATTGAAAAACGTCCAGAAATGTTTGAAGCTACTGACTGAATGAAAGGAGCTGGCATCTCACTCTCTTTGAATCTTCTTTATCATGCTAGGATTAGCAGGAAAAAGCAAAAAATTTCAGAATTGCACCGTGCAATGTGGAGATATTACTGTTTGTGCATTTACAATATTCATTGATTTTTGCCATTGAAAAACATGTTTTTCATATACCAGAAATGTTTGAAGCTACTGACTGAATGAAAGGAGCTGGCATCTCACTCTCTTTGAATCTTCTTTATCATGCTAGGATTAACAGGAAAAAGCTAAAAATTTCAGAATTGCACCGTGCAATGTGGAGATATTACTGTTTGTGCATTTACAATATTCATTGATTTTTGCCATTGAAAAACGTCCAGAAATGTTTGAAGCTACTGACTGAATGAAAGGAGCTGGCATCTCACTCTCTTTGAATCTTCTTTATCATGCTAGGATTAACAGGAAAAAGCTAAAAATTTCAGAATTGCACCGTGCAATGTGGAGATATTACTGTTTGTGCATTTACAATATTCATTGATTTTTGCCATTGAAAAACATGTTTTTCATATACCAGAAATGTTTGAAGCTACTGACTGAATGAAAGGAGCTGGCATCTCACTCTCTTTGAATCTTCTTTATCATGCTAGGATTAGCAGGAAAAAGCAAAAAATTTCAGAATTGCACCGTGCAATGTGGAGATATTACTGTTTGTGCATTTACAATATTCATTGATTTTTGCCATTGAAAAACGTCCAGAAATGTTTGAAGCTACTGACTGAATGAAAGGAGCTGGCATCTCACTCTCTTTGAATCTTCTTTATCATGCTAGGATTAACAGGAAAAAGCTAAAAATTTCAGAATTGCACCGTGCAATGTGGAGATATTACTGTTTGTGCATTTACAATATTCATTGATTTTTGCCATTGAAAAACGTCCAGAAATGTTTGAAGCTACTGACTGAATGAAAGGAGCTGGCATCTCACTCTCTTTGAATCTTCTTTATCATGCTAGGATTAACAGGAAAAAGCAAAAAATTTCAGAATTGCACCGTGCAATGTGGAGATATTACTGTTTGTGCATTTACAATATTCATTGATTTTTGCCATTGAAAAACGTCCAGAAATGTTTGAAGCTACTGACTGAATGAAAGGAGCTGGCATCTCACTCTCTTTGAATCTTCTTTATCATGCTAGGATTAACAGGAAAAAGCTAAAAATTTCAGAATTGCACCGTGCATTGTGGAGATATTACTGTTTGTGCATTTACAATATTCATTGATTTTTGCCATTGAAAAACGTCCAGAAATGTTTGAAGCTACTGACTGAATGAAAGGAGCTGGCATCTCACTCTCTTTGAATCTTCTTTATCATGCTAGGATTAACAGGAAAAAGCTAAAAATTTCAGAATTGCACCGTGCAATGTGGAGATATTACTGTTTGTGCATTTACAATATTCATTGATTTTTGCCATTGAAAAACATGTTTTTCATATACCAGAAATGTTTGAAGCTACTGACTGAATGAAAGGAGCTGGCATCTCACTCTCTTTGAATCTTCTTTATCATGCTAGGATTAACAGGAAAAAGCTAAAAATTTCAGAATTGCACCGTGCAATGTGGAGATATTACTGTTTGTGCATTTACAATATTCATTGATTTTTGCCATTGAAAAACATGTTTTTCATATACCAGAAATGTTTGAAGCTACTGACTGAATGAAAGGAGCTGGCATCTCACTCTCTTTGAATCTTCTTTATCATGCTAGGATTAGCAGGAAAAAGCAAAAAATTTCAGAATTGCACCGTGCAATGTGGAGATATTACTGTTTGTGCATTTACAATATTCATTGATTTTTGCCATTGAAAAACGTCCAGAAATGTTTGAAGCTACTGACTGAATGAAAGGAGCTGGCATCTCACTCTCTTTGAATCTTCTTTATCATGCTAGGATTAACAGGAAAAAGCTAAAAATTTCAGAATTGCACCGTGCAATGTGGAGATATTACTGTTTGTGCATTTACAATATTCATTGATTTTTGCCATTGAAAAACATGTTTTTCATATACCAGAAATGTTTGAAGCTACTGACTGAATGAAAGGAGCTGGCATCTCACTCTCTTTGAATCTTCTTTATCATGCTAGGATTAGCAGGAAAAAGCAAAAAATTTCAGAATTGCACCGTGCAATGTGGAGATATTACTGTTTGTGCATTTACAATATTCATTGATTTTTGCCATTGAAAAACGTCCAGAAATGTTTGAAGCTACTGACTGAATGAAAGGAGCTGGCATCTCACTCTCTTTGAATCTTCTTTATCATGCTAGGATTAACAGGAAAAAGCTAAAAATTTCAGAATTGCACCGTGCAATGTGGAGATATTACTGTTTGTGCATTTACAATATTCATTGATTTTTGCCATTGAAAAACATGTTTTTCATATACCAGAAATGTTTGAAGCTACTGACTGAATGAAAGGAGCTGGCATCTCACTCTCTTTGAATCTTCTTTATCATGCTAGGATTAACAGGAAAAAGCTAAAAATTTCAGAATTGCACCGTGCAATGTGGAGATATTACTGTTTGTGCATTTACAATATTCATTGATTTTTGCCATTGAAAAACGTCCAGAAATGTTTGAAGCTACTGACTGAATGAAAGGAGCTGGCATCTCACTCTCTTTGAATCTTCTTTATCATGCTAGGATTAACAGGAAAAAGCTAAAAATTTCAGAATTGCACCGTGCAATGTGGAGATATTACTGTTTGTGCATTTACAATATTCATTGATTTTTGCCATTGAAAAACGTCCAGAAATGTTTGAAGCTACTGACTGAATGAAAGGAGCTGGCATCTCACTCTCTTTGAATCTTCTTTATCATGCTAGGATTAACAGGAAAAAGCTAAAAATTTCAGAATTGCACCGTGCAATGTGGAGATATTACTGTTTGTGCATTTACAATATTCATTGATTTTTGCCATTGAAAAACATGTTTTTCATATACCAGAAATGTTTGAAGCTACTGACTGAATGAAAGGAGCTGGCATTTCACTCTCTTTGAATCTTCTTTATCATGCTAGGATTAACAGGAAAAAGCTAAAAATTTCAGAATTGCACCGTGCAATGTGGAGATATTACTGTTTGTGCATTTACAATATTCATTGATTTTTGCCATTGAAAAACGTCCAGAAATGTTTGAAGCTACTGACTGAATGAAAGGAGCTGGCATCTCACTCTCTTTGAATCTTCTTTATCATGCTAGGATTAACAGGAAAAAGCTAAAAATTTCAGAATTGCACCGTGCAATGTGGAGATATTACTGTTTGTGCATTTACAATATTCATTGATTTTTGCCATTGAAAAACATGTTTTTCATATACCAGAAATGTTTGAAGCTACTGACTGAATGAAAGGAGCTGGCATCTCACTCTCTTTGAATCTTCTTTATCATGCTAGGATTAACAGGAAAAAGCTAAAAATTTCAGAATTGCACCGTGCAATGTGGAGATATTACTGTTTGTGCATTTACAATATTCATTGATTTTTGCCATTGAAAAACATGTTTTTCATATACCAGAAATGTTTGAAGCTACTGACTGAATGAAAGGAGCTGGCATCTCACTCTCTTTGAATCTTCTTTATCATGCTAGGATTAACAGGAAAAAGCTAAAAATTTCAGAATTGCACCGTGCAATGTGGAGATATTACTGTTTGTGCATTTACAATATTCATTGATTTTTGCCATTGAAAAACGTCCAGAAATGTTTGAAGCTACTGACTGAATGAAAGGAGCTGGCATCTCACTCTCTTTGAATCTTCTTTATCATGCTAGGATTAACAGGAAAAAGCTAAAAATTTCAGAATTGCACCGTGCAATGTGGAGATATTACTGTTTGTGCATTTACAATATTCATTGATTTTTGCCATTGAAAAACGTCCAGAAATGTTTGAAGCTACTGACTGAATGAAAGGAGCTGGCATCTCACTCTCTTTGAATCTTCTTTATCATGCTAGGATTAGCAGGAAAAAGCAAAAAATTTCAGAATTGCACCGTGCAATGTGGAGATATTACTGTTTGTGCATTTACAATATTCATTGATTTTTGCCATTGAAAAACGTCCAGAAATGTTTGAAGCTACTGACTGAATGAAAGGAGCTGGCATCTCACTCTCTTTGAATCTTCTTTATCATGCTAGGATTAACAGGAAAAAGCTAAAAATTTCAGAATTGCACCGTGCAATGTGGAGATATTACTGTTTGTGCATTTACAATATTCATTGATTTTTGCCATTGAAAAACATGTTTTTCATATACCAGAAATGTTTGAAGCTACTGACTGAATGAAAGGAGCTGGCATCTCACTCTCTTTGAATCTTCTTTATCATGCTAGGATTAACAGGAAAAAGCTAAAAATTTCAGAATTGCACCGTGCAATGTGAGATATTACTGTTTGTGCATTTACAATATTCATTGATTTTTGCCATTGAAAAACGTCCAGAAATGTTTGAAGCTACTGACTGAATGAAAGGAGCTGGCATCTCACTCTCTTTGAATCTTCTTTATCATGCTAGGATTAACAGGAAAAAGCTAAAAATTTCAGAATTGCACCGTGCATGTGGAGATATTACTGTTTGTGCATTTACAATATTCATTGATTTTTGCCATTGAAAAACATGTTTTTCATATACCAGAAATGTTTGAAGCTACTGACTGAATGAAAGGAGCTGGCATCTCACTCTCTTGAATCTTCTTTATCATGCTAGGATTAACAGGAAAAAGCTAAAAATTTCAGAATTGCACCGTGCAATGTGGAGATATTACTGTTTGTGCATTTACAATATTCATTGAT
>NW_027372073.1:0-15523 GCF_046119375.1 Phyllobates terribilis
CGGAGGTCCGAGAGAGATCCAGTGAGTCACGAACTGAGACAGAGACAGAAATAAACAACACTTTCTTTACTAAAACAGGGATTCGACTAAAATTCAGTATTGCATGAATCAGTCTGAGGTTCTACCTGGGACACTGTCTCTACTAACTACACACAATCAGCAAAAGCTGAAATCAATGTGCCAATCTCAAGGTTTCCAGCTTATGTGAATTATTCTAAAGATCTGGAACAATTTTACCTAAACACAGTGTCAGTCTAGTGAGGGCGGTCTATAGGGACCCCCTGAGATGGCACACTGAGTACAATCCTACCACTATTAACAATAACAATGCATGAAACTATACCAATTGCTCTTATACCCCTATTATAAGGATACCCAGGTATCTTAAAGTTACGGTACCGTTAACCTCAGATGTAGTCTATCACAGGCCTGTGAATCGCGGTGGCTGCCGCTAGTCCCGGAAAACTTTGGCGCCAAACAAAAGCAACGTTTACAAAAACAGCAAAGGTTCCTTGTCTTGTCGGCCGATGCCGAGCCCACACGCCGGGGACTTTAGTCCTGTAGCCTCAGGTTAAGGTCTGGGAAGATCTCTTCACAAGGCTTGTCAGTATCCTCTCAATGTGAATAGCACCGGACTCCTTCTCTCTTCTCGCAGTCACTCACTCTTTTCCAGACCCCCGACCACGTGCTCCATCACAGAGATAGATTCCTCAGTCTCTTTCCCTTCTCACTCGACACTTGGCTCCTTCAGCACAAAGTCTCTGGTCCACTCAGCATGGACTTCCACAAAACTCCAAAGAGCCACACAGCTTTCCCCAGCTCAGCACTTGTTCTTAAGCAGGGACACAGCTTCACCAGGGACAGGGGTTAACAATCTCCACAGGGAAGCTTGTAGAGACAGCGTCTTGTTCCAGCTCAGTTCCCACAGACTTCCTGTCTAGCCTCTCACACAGCAGACACCCTCAGAACACACAGGGTCTCCTGCTCTGCCCCTGCTCTGAGCTCAGCCAGGCAAAAGTCACAGGGTCCTAATGCTCTCCTGCTGCTATCACAGTTCACACTCTCACATGCCACCCCACTAGAGGGTGGCGTCCTCGACACACCTCCCCACTCAAAGTCGTCTTGTGCATAGCGCTGTGGAGGTATACCCGCCGTAGCTCGAGTAGTTCTCCTGGGACCCACCCCAGCCGGCTCAGCTCCCGAGGAGGCAGAAGTCTCTTCAATGGGAGCCAATGAGGCTGCTCCCTCCTGAGGTGTGGCGCCCTGTGCCACATCATACGTGTCAGGTAACTGACCTGATTCCCCGTTCTCTGAAGGACATACCACATTCTCAATACTCTCTCCACACGGGGACAGATTGATCGCAGGGGGCAAGTAAGCAGGCGCGGAGGCAGACCCACGATCAAATTCAAGAGCATTAGGGATGCCCACCCCTCGGGACACGGCCTGTGGCTCCGTGGAAACGGGGAAGGCATCTTTAAACCAGCACCGTTGTGGCATGTTACGATGAAGATTATGGGATGGTTCCCCTGTCCCCACTGGCTCGACCTCGTAGACTGGAATCTCAGGGCTCACTTGTTTTTTTACCAGGTACGGAGTCACCTCCCACCATTCATTCAGCTTTCCGAACCGTCGTTTGATTCTCACCAACACTCTATCCCCCGGGGAGAAAGGCTCGGTTTGCACGGGACCCGTGTCCCTATGTGTCACTTGACTGAGTCGATCACCCACCACCTGATACACCACCCTCAATCGCCGCCGATGTTCCCGAACCCATTCTGATGCGGTCTGAGGGGGATTGGAGGAGGGATCTGGCATGCTCAAATCCTCAATGTCCTGCCCTGGCCTCCCGAACATCAACATGTGTGGTGAGTAGCCAGTAGTGCTGTGCACTCTATTATTGTAGGCCCACATCAATTCGGGGAGATACTCAGGCCAGCGTACCTGTTGTTTACCCTCTAACGTCCTCAACATCTGCAACAGAGTCCGATTAAAGCGCTCACAAGCTCCGTTACCTTGGGGATGGTAAGGTGTCGTTCTCGACTGTGCAACGCCATACAGCTGGTACAGCTCCTTCATCAATGCCCCCTGAAAACATGCCCCCTGATCCGAGTGTATTCTTTGCGGACACCCAAACACCTGGGTGAAATGTCGACACACGGCTTTAGCTGCCGACTCCGCTGTCTGATCTCTTGTCGGCACTGCTACAGCATACTTGGTGAAGCAATAGGAATACCCAGACGTTGAGAATCCTATCAAGACATAGTGAATCATGAGCAGCTCTAAAGGAGCGGAAGTCTTAATAGATTGCGTGGACGCCCGCTGCTCAGGGCTCTTACTGAGCCCACAGACCCGATACTGCCGACACGCCTCTGTCACCATCCCCCCCAATTCAGGACAATAGAGAACTCGCTGTAGCCACTGGAGTGTCTTTTCACTCCCAAAGTGGGCCCCCTTCTCATGCGCCTCGCGAGCGACCACCGGACCCATCCCCATAGGGATTACTAGCTGGTACCGGTGCTGCAGCTCAGATGGCAGGTACACCTTACGGTACAAGAGGCCCTGTTCCACACACAACTTATCCCACTGTCGCAGTAGTTTCATTCCTTCCACGGACAGCTGGGTCTTTTCCTCTGCACGTGGCCAGACCCCTTTTTGTACCCAATTGTGCACTAGTGCAATGTCAGGGCAATCGTTCTGGTCCTTTGCCCAATCCGAGGGTGTTTTTCCCAGAACACACGGCATCCCTGACGCCTCCCCACTTGAATGTACCACACTTCGGAAGATAGGTACCTGCCCCAAGTCAGGGGTTTTAGTGTCCTCAAGCTGGTCATCAACATTTTCCCCCGAGGACCCAAGGGGCAGCCTTGAGAGTGCATTCGCATTTCCGTTTTCCAGTCCAGAGCGAAACTTAATTCGATAGTTAAACTTAGCAAGGCGAGCGACCCACCGCTGCTCCAACGCTCCCAGCTTTGCGTTTTCTAGGTGAGCCACAGGGCTATTATCAGTCATGGCTAGCACCTCAGCTCCCGTTAAATACTCGGCAAAGCGTTCTGTCATCGCCCACACCAGGGCCAGTAGCTCTAGGCGAAACGAGCTGTAGTTAGCTGGGTTGCGTTCAGTGTCTCTTAAAGACCTGCTGCCATAGGCGATTACTTGCTCCTGACCATCCTGCACTTGTGCTAGTACCGCCCCCAGCCCATGCAGACGGCCATCGGTGTATAACAGGAAAGGGGAATCAAACCGGCCATACGCTAACAACGAAGCACTCGTTAGGGCGGCCTTCACCTCCTCAAATGCCTTTTGCTGCTGGGGTCCCCAAGGGATGGGGCGATTTTGGGGGCCTTGTGCTGTCCCTCTTAAGAGCTCATTCAGGGGACTCACTACTTGTGAAAACTTAGGTACAAATCGCCGATAGTACCCCACTAAACCTAAGAAGGCCCGGACCTCTCGCAGGGTACGGGGGGGTTGCCACTCCTGCACAACCATGACCTTACTGGTCGCGGGCAGAACCCCGTCCGGAGTCACCACGTGACCTAAATACTCAATCTGACTCTGTAACAGTTGGCACTACTTTGGTTTTATTTTTAGGCCATAACAACTGAGCCGCCGGAGAACTTGACGTAACTTCTCAAGATGGTCTTCAAATGAGGTCCCGAACACCACAATGTCATCTAGGTACTTTATATCAGGACTGATTCAAAATTCAGATCGCCTAAGCAATGTTCCATCAGGCGTTGAAAAGTTCCCGGGGCGTTAGTGAGCCCGAAGGGCATCCGATCGAATTCATAGAGCCCCATTGGTAGGACAAACGCTGTCTTGGCCCGATCTTTTTCGGCCATTGGTACCTGCCAATAGCCACTTGCTAAATCCAACGTCGAGAAATATTTGGCCTGATCCAATGCCGACAGAGACTCTTCTTTGCGAGGTAATGGATATGCGTCCCTCACCGTGTGAGCATTCAATTTGCACACAAAACCGAAGGGTCCCATCCTTCTTCCGCACCAAGACCACAGGGGCCGCCCAGGGGCTCTGGCTCTCTCGGATCACTTGATTGTCAAGCATACTGGCCACCATGCGCTTCACTTCTTGATAGAGCTTTGGGGGGATTTGACGATAACGTTCCCTAATAGGAGGAGTATCCCCCGTGGGAATCTCATGCTCAATCGTCCGGGAACAACTGAAATCCTCCGCATGTCGCGAAAAGGTCTCTTGATGTTCCCACAAGACCTTCTCCAGCTGCTCCAATTGCATGGCGGTCAGTTCCTCCTGATCCAATCCCATCTGGTCCATTATCACACGACCATTCCATTCCTCGGTAGGAGGTTCGGTCCGGCCTACTTCGACCGCGAATGTCCAGGAAGACTGTTCATCTGGGCGAAGTTCGAACACTGTCTTGTCAGGCACCTTCCCTGCTGGCACGAACAGTTCAGCCAGAATGGTCCCAGCAGGAACTGTAACAGCCTCATCTAAAACGTTGATACATCTGACTGGAACCCGTCCATTCTTCACAATCGCCAGAGACAGGGCCACATGCGCCTTGGCAAACGAGGACTTCTCTGGGGCTAGCTTGATGAGTACTTCAAGCCCATTCAGTCTCTGCGCAGCCCCCACTGGTAGCATTAAGAGTTCTTCATGCCGGGGCGCTAGCGAGATCGTGGTCCGCGATGGCTCTCGGACCAGGCCCACCCGACCCCCAGGGACCGCACTCTTCAGGAGATCGCAACTCAGCACTAGACGGTGTAACATTCTCTGGGTGGGTCGATGGTGTTTAGCACGTGCCCAGTATCGGGGTCCCTCACTGGCATACATCTGATTATTTAAATCTCGCAGAACGTTCATTCTGAGCGTCACCTCCATCCCTCTTCTAGGAGGGTGGTCCACTAGCACTATCCCTTTCTGACCCAGCTCTTGACCAAACATTTTCAGTTGCATCCACACGATCCCCTTCACTGTCAGTTGGCCATTGTTAGCGGCTGTAAGCCTTATCACTCGGCCGCCCTCGGGAACCACGAGTTGACTGAAGTGCCTTTCGTACACCTCTAAGGGCATTATGGTACATTCGGATCCTGTGTCAACCAAGCATCTCATCTTCCACCCTTCAAACTCTACTTCCAGCACTGGACTGCATGCGAACAAATCTTGTTCTTCCCATCGAGGGCTTTGTGGGGGGTGGGCCGCGGCTGCTCGCCCTCTCATGGCAGCGGCTGGGAGTTTAACGCCGGCGAAGGAGGCTCCAGGGCTGCAGACATCCGGCAGTACCGGGAGATGTGTCCCCGACGCCCACACCTCCAGCAGGTGACTGCTCCTCATGGACGAGAACTTGGATCATTCGAGGAGGGCTACCTGGCAGACTGTGGAACCACCATTCCAGAGGACGGGGCGGGTGGCCCTTCCGTAGGAGTAGGGACCGGCCCAGCTCTGAGTTTAGACACCTCCAGCTTTAGCTCCTTCAGTTCGGCACGCAGAGCCTGTACAACATTTACCAGTCCTCCCCCTCCTGAAACTGGCGCCGGACCTCCCTCCAGCTGTGCACTGTCAACTGCCCCCTCGGCCACCAGAGCAGACTTCTCCTCCCTTTCCACCGTGGCCCGATAAATCTGCCAGAAGGATAATTCCGGGGTAGCTCGGGACATCTCCATCAGTTTGTCTCGAAGGAGTCTATTGGCTAACCCCGTTATGAATTGATCCTGGAGCAAGCGGTCCACCTCTCGGAATGCCCCCATGGCCCCTGAGTCTAGTCGCTGCACCTCATTCAACGTTTCCTGTAAAGTGTTCGACCACTGCATCAAAGTCTCACATTCCCTTTGGGGCCGATTGAAAAACAAGGAACGAAGCTAGGCCACACGAGCCCGGCCTCCTGAACTCCCCTCTAACAGCTCCAAGATTTTCTCTAACGTACTCGTCTCTGACTCTGGACGTACCATCACCATCCGCCTAGCGTCGCCCTCTAGTGCATTTAATGCCAACTCTGCTCGTAATGCGGGGGCCAGATTACACATGCGCAGAACACTCCGGACCCTCTCAGCCCAATCCTGCAACGGCATGTTACGCCCGTCGTATTTCGGCATGTGCTGGAGTAAAGCTCCTACCGGCACATATCCTCCCACAGTCGTTGCGGCTGGCAGGGGTTCCGCTAAAAGCGGGGGGGCTGCTGGTGCGGCAGTCATTTCTTCCCTCGCCTCCGTCCATGACAAGCACTGGATCCTGCCGACTACGCCAAAAATGTAATGACCGGAGGTCCGAGAGAGATCCAGTGAGTCACGAACTGAGACAGAGACAGAAATAAACAACACTTTCTTTACTAAAACAGGGATTCGACTAAAATTCAGTATTGCATGAATCAGTCTCAGGTTCTACCTGGGACACTGTCTCTACTAAATACACACAATCAGCAAAAGCTGAAATCAATGTGTCAATCTCAAGGTTTCCAGCTTATGTGAATTATTCTAAAGATCTGGAACAATTTTACCTAAACACAGTGTCAGTCTAGTGAGGGCGGTCTATAGGGACCCCCTGAGATGGCACACTGAGTACAATCCTACCACTATTAACAATAACAATGCATGAAACTATACCAATTGCTCTTATACCCCTATTATAAGGATACCTGGGTATCTTAAAGTTACGGTACTGTTAACCTCAGATGTAGTCTATCACAGGCCTGTGAATCGCGGTGGCTGCAGCTAGTCCCGGGAAACTTTGGCGCCAAAACAAAAGCAACGTTCACAAAAACAGCAAAGGTTCCTTGTCTTGTCGGCCGATGCCGAGCCCACACGCCGGGGACTTTAGTCCTGTAGCCTCAGGTTAAGGTCTGGGAAGATCTCTTCACAAGGCTTGTCAGTATCCTCTCAATGTGAATGGCACCGGACCCCTTCTCTCTTCTCGCAGTCACTCACTCTTTTCCAGACCACCGACCACGTGCTCCGTCACAGAGATGGATTCCTCAGTCTCTTTCCCTTCTCTCTCGACACTTGGCTCCTTCAGCACAAAGTCTCTAGTCCACTCAGCATGGACTTCCACAAAACTCCAAAGAGCCACACAGCTTTCCCCAGCTCAGCACTTGTTCTTAAGCAGGGACACAGCTTTACCAGGGACAGGGGTTAACAATCTCCACAGGGAAGCTTGTAGAGACAGCGTCTTGTCCAGCTCAGTTCTCACAGACTTCCTATCTAGCCTCTCACACAGCAGACACCCTCAGAACACACAGGGTCTCCTGCTCTGCCCCTGCTCTGAGCTCAGCCAGGCAAAAGTCACAGGGTCCTAATGCTCTCCTGCTGCTATCACAGTTCACACTCTCACATTTTGGATCAGTTAAAATAAATTGTTTTGACGATTGCAGAACTTGGTCTGAGTCGGAAACACATGGCCATCCTAAGTGCTCTCCATCCTAAGTGCTCTCCATTCTGGCTCATAGAGGAGTACCCAATTTTATGAAATGTCATGTTCAGACATCATCTTTAAGGAAAAAGCTGAACTCTGATTGGTTGCTAAGGGCAATAGTGCCAGTTTTGATCTATGAGGCCCATTGCGTAAAGTCTCATATCTGATTATATTTGTAGGCCTGGCACAATAGATGGTGAAACCTCGCTAAGGTTCTAGATAACAAATGGCCACTGATTTTCTTCTATGACTGTCACTCATAATATCTGGGACATGACTCTAGTTAGCACCTTGCACCGTCCCTGGATACATGTCTGGTGCACACAAACAATTACAATAATCCTTGTAACATCTGGATAGATGGTTCCACCAGTGGGGAATGATGCCCCAGAATAGTTCAGACATAGAAATGATATTCATGAGTGTGAGCTGGTGACAATTATTGTAATCTTAGCACTGACATAAACCCCAGTGCTCCTCATTAGTAGGAGAACTATTTCGAGGTACTAATAAAAGATACAGGGCCGACTAAAGTGAGCAAAGCAAAATGTTGTGTCTCCGTGTACACATCTTTGTAGTTCCCGGGAGTCTACAGATACTTTAAGGCTTATTTTTACTCAATAAAAGCCTTCCTCCTGCTGTTGGCTCCTACCACCATACCCCTCTTCTGATTTCCCCTGGGAAGGATAGGTTAGCCCCCTATCCAAAATTTTGCAACCATTCAATCTACCCATGTGGAAGTAGAATGGAGCCAAAGCAAACTGAGCCATGTCTTTGCTCCACCACAACTGGAGGTACACAAATGTAGGCTTTGTAAGGTCTATCTTTCCTTCATTATCCATATTTATCTACCTTCCCTATTTGAGGCACTTCTAATATTGAAGGTAGCCCCACTTGTATGCTGGACCCTACAATATCTGCTTTGTCCGCTACTCTGTAATTAGGTTCTTGACAATCACATCCTTGATGGGGTTTCCCTATCACATATGCTCATGACGCAACCAGTATGGTATGTCTGATCGATGAGGGTGTGAGGGTTGACACATCTACCAATTCAAAGAACAAGAATGGTCCTCCAACTCTGCTGATTTCAGATGAGCATCCATAGTCTTAAGACTGGTTGACGCTTCTATTACTTTAAGGAAGAGAGATTATGCATGCATGGCTACCGCTATGGCAGCTTCATTCTATGTCTACGATAACGCTAAGTGCATCCCTATTCTCTGAATTGGTGGAAGCATTAGTGATTAGATCACTGTGGTCTTATTGTCCCAATGTTACATTATTGGTGAATGATTGTCCATGCATTGCCAACTCATCAACTCATCTGGATCTCTCTCAATCTTGAGTATGGAGATGCCCATAGGGTTGTCAGTGCCTGGACAATCACTTATCATTATGGTAATGTGACATATAGGACTATAGCCGTCTAGCCACTGGGAACTTGATATCTGGAGACTGTGCTCATGTGTAGAGTTGACGTTAGATGCACAATCCCTTGTCTTTAAAGTTATGGCGCATACAGGACAGTAGCCAGTCTACTTGAAGACAGTAGAGTTGGCCGTGCTTGACAAGTTACTTTATTATAAAGTAATGAAGCATAGAAAACCTGTCCAACCCCATGGACCTCCACCAATCTTGACAATGTATATGCCTGGCAATATTGATGGAGGGCCCTGTGGTCAGGCAGTGATTGTCCAGTGTACTCTATTATTTAAATGTAGAGTGATAGTCTATGTATGATAAATTCTATTGGCATCCTCATTCTCAAGATTGCTGGGAGGTCCTTTTGGATGGACAGGTTTCCCATGCTTCATTCCTTCATAAGTAAGTAATAGGACAAGCACGGCCAACTCTACAGTCTTAAGTAGACAGGGTACTGTCTTGTCTGCTCTATAACTTTAAAGACAAGGGATTGTGCATCCAATGTCAACTGTACACATGAGCACAGTCTCCAGATATCAAGTTCCCAGTAGCTAGATGGCTATGGTCCTATATGTCACATTACCATCATGATAAGTGATTGTCCAGGCACTGACAACCCTATGGGCATCTCCATACTCAAGATTGATGGAGGTCCTTTTGATTGGCGCCTATGGAACAGATATTTGTGGCTTATCTATCTTATATGACATAAAATCTCTGGCAAAAATTCCTCAAAGAAAAGACAATACAGATGCGCTGCGCCTCTAAGATGGCAGTATATACCTCATTACTGGTCTTCATGTGATGATAAAGAGAAACACATTGAGGCAAAGAAGACGAGACACATGAAGTCCTCAGAATGATTGACTTGAGGTCTGTCACAGCGTAATCATTAGGTAATACAAAATCAATGTGCCCTTCATGTAAGCATTAAATCAATGGATGAACGTTCTCTCGTGGACAATCACACTTGGAAATAACTGGACAACCTTGACTTGATTATTGATATGCTCCAAAAGATTTATTGTAAAGTCACTAGAAATATAGGAAGAAACCTAAGAATGTTATCGTAGAAGCAGATACATGGCGCTCCGGGCCGGGAGAATGATGGGATTGTTCCCAGACAGATCGGCCTACAGGCCCAGAGCAAACATCACTCTGGTTTTATTTTAGCAATTTCTTTTTACAATCCCGGTAATATCAGAATAATATCACCACTTACACTGTCAATACTGCAAAATCCTGCAATAATCTCAGGATTGTAAACTCAAGAATGGTGCAATATCCCTACAATACAGTGGGTACGGAAAGTATTCAGACCCCTTTAATTTTTTCACTCTTTGATTCATTGCAGCCATTTGGTAAATTATAAAAAGTTCATTTTTTTCTCATTAAAATACACTCTGTGCCCCATCTTGACTGAAAAAAAACAGAAATGCAGACATTTTTGCAAATTTATTAAAAAAGAAAAACTGAAATATCACATGGTCATAAGTATTCAGACCCTTTGCTCAGACACTCATATTTAAGTCACATGCTGTCCATTTCCTTGTGATCCTCCTTGAGATGGTTCTACTCCTTCATTTGAGTCCAGCTGTGTTTAGTTAAACTGATAGGACTTGATTTGGAAAGGCACACACCTGTCTATATAAGACCTCACAGCTCACAGTGCATGTCAGACCAAATGAGAATCATGAGCTCAAAGGAACTGCCCAAGGAGCTCAGAGACAGAATTGTGGCAAGGCACAGATCTGGCCAAGGTTACAAAAGAATTTCTGCATTACTCAAGGTTCCTAAGAGCACAGTGGCCTCCATAATCCTTAAATGGAAGAAATTTGGGACCACCAGAAGTCTTCCTAGACCTGGCCGTCCAGCGAAACTGAGCAATCGTGGGAGAAGAGCCTTGGTGAGAGAGGTAAAGAAGAACCCCAAGATCACTGTGGCTGAGCTCCAGAGATGCAGTAGAGAGATGGGAGAAAATTCCACAAAGTCAACTATCACTGCTGCCCTCCACCAGTCGGGCCTTTGTGGCAGAGTGGCCCGACGGAAGCCTCTCCTCAGTGCAAGACATATGAAAGCCCGCATAGAGTTAGCTCAAAAACACATGAAGGACTCCCAGACTATGAGAAATAAGATTCTCTGGTCTGATGAGGCAAAGATAAGACTTTTAGGTGATAATTCTAAGAGGTATGTGTGGAGAAAACCTGGCACTGCTCATCACCTGCCCAATACAATCCCAACAGTGAAACATGGTGGTGGCTGCATCATGCTATGGGGGTGTTTTTCAGCTGCAGGGACAGTGTGGCACCCCAGAGGGTCTGGTTGCCACAGTGGTAGTAATGCCATGTCAGAGAGCAAACAGGGGTTTCCTGGTCAGGAACACAATACATGCAACACTTTCTGGCTTCAGACCAGCAAGGGGGAAAACCTGCCCTTGATAACTGGGTCTGGAGGCGGGGTTAGAAGAATCTAGTGTCAGGAGTCGAGTTGTGAACACCAAGGAGTAAGGAGCTGAGGACTGGAGCTGGAGATAGCTTGTCCTAGCCAGAGTCTACAGAGAAAAGAACACCGGAGTCCGAGGCTGTGGGGATTGCAAACCCAGCAGCAGATACCGCAGGGCAGGAGATTGCAGGTCTCCTGGCCCCCATCAGAAGCCCGGAGGCTCAGCTGCACAGAGGGACCAGTACCGCCAAGGAGGAGCGAGGAATCCGCAAGGCCCGAGCTGCCAGCCATACGGGTGAGCACAGCACGTTACACGCAGGGACGTGGGCTACAACATAGCTACAAGCAGGATAGCCAAAGAAGTATAGTCAGAACGGCAGGCCTATAACTCCACCTGGCCAGGAGGACTCTATGCTTGCTCCCAGACCGACCGGGCCCTTATTACTAGTCAGTACTCCCGTTGGGGCCTGTATAATTGCCACCAGTAAAGACCCTGGGACTGCACCGTACGGACTCTGTGGTTATTTCTGCACCGCGACATCCTGCACAACCACCATCATCTACACGCTGCCCTGGAGCTACACTCTTCCTGTGGGGAGTTACACTACCTTAGCTTCAATACCACCAACTTCAGAGGACTGTTCCGCAGCGGCGGTTCCTATTGACCGCATTCCACAGGTGGCGTAGTCGGACATTAACATTTATACCCAAATACTACCCTTTTGGTTTGACCACCTGGGTCAAGGACCAGGTCACAGCCACTGTGACTACAAACCCCAGCATCTACCGGCCCGGCTCCGGGTACCCCACGGCCCAGGGGGCGCGTCAAAAGGACGACTGGTTGCAAGTGAAGGAAACATGAATGCGGCCAAGTACAGAGATATCCTGCATGAAAACCTCTTCCAGAGTCCTCTGGACCTCAGACTTGGCCGAAGGTTCACCTTCCAACAATACAATGACCCTAAGCACACAGCTAAAATAACAAAGGAGTGGCTTCAGAACAACTCTGTGACCATTCTTGACTGGCCCAGCCAGAGCCTTGACCTAAACCCAATTGAGCATCTCTGGAGAGACCTGATAATGGCTGTCCACCAACGTTCACCATCCAACCTGACGGAACTGGAGAGGATCTGCAAGGAAGAATGGCAGAGGATCCCCAAATCCAGGGGTGAAAAACTTGTTTCATCATTCCCAAGAAGACTCATGGCTGTACTAGCTCAATACTGAGCAAAGGGTCTGAATACTTATGACCATGTGATATATCAGGTTTTCTTTTTTAATAAATTTGCAAAAATTTCTACATTTCTGTTTTTTTCAGTCAAGATGGGGCGCAGAGTGGACTTTAATGAGAAAAAAATGAACTTTTTAGAATTTACCAAATGGCTGCAATGAAACAAAGAGTGAAACATTTAAAGGGGTCTGAATACTTTCCATACCGACTGTATCTAGTCCATCATCACCGGTGTAGACCTGTAGTATTGGAGGGCTGTTGAGATTTGCCTATTAGTATTGAGACTCAACAGATTAGATCGAGAGAACCTCGTCTCCTTGGAACATCTCAGAAATGATATAATAAAACATTGCACATGGTGCAAACGGTTCCGCAAATATAGTGGAAGGCTGGTGCAAAATGACAACTCACAGTATACGGAGGTCCAGTTGGGACAAAAGCGTACAATATGGTGTAAGAGAAATAGGAGAGGATGAGAGTGATGGTAGCGTTCACCCGGGGTGTAAGGACACAACAGCTGTAAGAGCCTTAGCATCCGCGGCCGCAGCCCTATGGCTGGAGGAGAAATTCTGCGCTGGTGGGAATGAAGAAGCCTTTGTGGAAAAGAATTAAGGTTTTTATTCACACCAACACGTTTCAGTGTTTCAATGTAAAAAAATAAATATCATGACATGGCTCTGAGGACACACAGGGATTGAGTCATGTGTTGGAGAACTCTGGTCTAATCCAACAGGGACCACTATTAAAATATCTGGCTCTGCAAGGTAAAGTCTGACCATTTGGTTTCTGATGGTGTCATTCTAAAAGGTAAATACTGTATGGCCAATGGACTGTACAGCAAGTGGTTAAATCACCAGTCACTCGCTGGGAACTTGACTTACGAATCTTATTGGTACTTATGGGTAAGTAGTGTACAGGTGCATCTCACTAAATTAGAATATCATCAAAAAGTTAATCTATTTCAGTTCTTCAATACAAAAAGTGAAACTCCAATATTCTATAGAGTCATTGCACACAGAGTGATCTATTATATAGAGTCATTACACACAGAGTGATCTATTATATAGAGTCATTACACGCAGAGGGGTCTATTATATAGAGTCATTACACACAGAGTGATCTATTATATAGAGTCATTACACGCAGAGGGATCTATTATATAGAGTCATTACACACAGAGGGATCTATTATATAGAGTCATTACACACAGAGTGATCTATTATATAGAGTCATTACACGCAGAGGGATCTATTATATAGAGTAATTACACACAGAGTGATCTATTATATAGAGTCATTACACGCAGAGGGGTCTATTATATAGAGTCATTACACACAGAGTGATCTATTATATAGAGTCATTACACACAGAGGGACCTATTATATAGAGTCATTACACGCAGAGGGGTCTATTATATAGAGTCATTACACACAGAGTGATCTATTATATAGAGTCATTACACGCAGAGGGGTCTATTATATAGAGTCATTACACACAGAGTGATCTATTATATAGAGTCATTACACACAGAGGGACCTATTATATAGAGTCATTACACACAGAGCGATCTATTATATAGAGTCATTACACGCAGAGGGATCTATTATATAGAGTCATTACACACAGAGGGATCTATTATATAGAGTCATTACACACAGAGTGATCTATTATATAGAGTCATTACACGCAGAGGGATCTATTATATAGAGTCATTACACGCAGAGGGGTCTATTATATAGAGTCATTACACACAGAGTGATCTATTATATAGAGTCATTACACACAGAGGGACCTATTATATAGAGTCATTACACACAGAGCGATCTATTATATAGAGTCATTACACGCAGAGGGATCTATTATATAGAGTCATTACACACAGAGTGATCTATTATATAGAGTCATTACACACAGAATGATCTATTATATAGAGTCATTACACACAGAGGGACCTATTATATAGAGTCATTACACACAGAGCGATCTATTATATAGAGTCATTACACGCAGAGGGGTCTATTATATAGAGTCATTACACACAGAGGGATCTATTATATAGAGTCATTACACACAGAGGGATCTATTATATAGAGTCATTACACGCAGAGGGGTCTATTATATAGAGTCATTACACACAGAGGGATCTATTATATAGAGTCATTACACACAGAGTGATCTATTATATAGAGTCATTACACACAGAGTGATCTATTATATAGAGTCATTACACACAGAGGGATCTATTATATAGAGTCATTACAGAGGGATCTATTATATAGAGTCATTACACACAGAGGGATCTGTTATATAGAGTCATTACACACAGAGGGATCTCTTATATAGAGTCATTACACACAGAGGGATCTATTATATAGAGTCATTACACACAGAGTGATCTATTATATAGAGTCATTACACACAGAGTGATCTATTATATAGAGTCATTACACACAGAGGGATCTGTTATATAGAGTCATTACACACAGAGGGATCTGTTATATAGAGTCATTACACACAGAGGGATCTGTTATATAGAGTCATTACACACAGAGGGATCTGTTATATAGAGTCATTACACACAGAGGGATCTGTTATATAGAGTCATTACACACAGAGGGATCTCTTATATAGAGTCATTACACACAGAGGGATCTATTATATAGAGTCATTACACACAGAGGGATCTATTATATAGAGTCATTACACACAGAGGGATCTATTATATAGAGTCATTACACGCAGAGCGATCTATTATATAGAGTCATTACACACAGAGGGATCTATTATATAGAGTCATTACACACAGAGCGATCTATTATATAGGTCATTACACACAGAGCGATCTATTATATAGAGTCATTACACACAGAGGGATCTATTATATAGAGTCATTACACACAGAGGGATCTATTATATAGAGTCATTACACACAGAGGGATCTATTATATAGAGTCATTACACACAGAGGGGTCTATTATATAGAGTCATTACACACAGAGGGATCTATTATATAGAGTCATTACACACAGAGGGATCTATTAT
>NW_027372074.1:0-15373 GCF_046119375.1 Phyllobates terribilis
GGCATTGCCTGTTAAGCAGTTGTCTTTGGTGTATGGCATTGTCTGTTAAGCAGTTGTCTTTGGTGTATGGCATTGTCTGTTAAGCAGTTGTCTTTGGTTTATGGCATTGCCTGTTAAGCAGTTGTCTTTGGTGTATGGCATTGCCTGTTAAGCAGTTGTCTTTGGTGTATGGCATTGCCTGTTAAGCAGTTGTCTTTGGTGTATGGCATTGTCTGTTAAGCAGTTGTCTTTGGTGTATGGCATTGTCTGTTAAGCAGTTGTCTTTGGTGTATGGCATTGCATGTTAAGCAGTTGTCTTCGGTGTATGGCATTGTCTATTAAGCAGTTGTCTTTGGTGTATGGCATTGTCTGTTAAGCAGTTGTCTTTGGTGTATGGCATTGTCTGTTAAGCAGTTATCTTTGGTGTATGGCATTGCCTGTTAAGCAGTTGTCTTTGGTGTATGGCATTGCCTGTTAAGCAGTTGTCTTTGGTGTATGGCATTGTCTGTTAAGCAGTTGTCTTTGGTGTATGGCATTGTCTGTTAAGCAGTTGTCTTTGGTGTATGGCATTGCATGTTAAGCAGTTGTCTTTGGTGTATGGCATTGTCTGTTAAGCAGTTGTCTTTGGTGTATGGCATTGTCTGTTAAGCAGTTGTCTTTGGTGTATGGCTTTGCATGTTAAGCAGTTGTCTTTAGTGTATGGCATTGCCTGTTAAGCAGTTGTCTTTAGTGTATGGCATTGCCTGTTAAGCAGTTGTCTTTAGTGTATGGCATTGCCTGTTAAGCAGTTGTCTTTAGTGTATGGCATTGCCTGTTAAGCAGTTGTCTTTAGTGTATGGCATTGCCTGTTAAGCAGTTGTCTTTGGTGTATGGCATTGTCTGTTAAGCAGTTGTCTTTGGTCTATGGCATTGTCTGTTAAGCAGTTGTCTTTGGTGTATGGCATTGCCTGTTAAGCAGTTGTCTTTGGTGTATGGCATTGTCTGTTAAGCAGTTGTCTTTGGTGTATGGCAGTGTCTGTTAAGCAGTTGTCTTTGGTGTATGGCATTGCATGTTAAGCAGTTGTCTTTAGTGTATGGCATTGCCTGTTAAGCAGTTGTCTTTAGTGTATGGCATTGCCTGTTAAGCAGTTGTCTTTAGTGTATGGCATTGCCTGTTAAGCAGTTGTCTTTGGTGTATGGCATTGTCTGTTAAGCAGTTGTCTTTGGTGAATGACATTGCCTGTTAAGCAGTTATCTTTAGTGTATGGCACCTGTCTGTTAAGCAGTTGTCTTCCGGTGTATGGCATTGCCTATTAAGCAGTTGTCTTTGGTGTATGGCATTGTCTGTTAAGCAGTGGTCTTTGGTGTATGGCATTGCCTGTTAAGCAGTTGTCTTTGGTGTATGGCATTGTCTGTTAAGCAGTTGTCTTTGGTGTATGGCATTGTCTGTTAAGCAGTTGTCTTTGGTGTATGGCATTGCCTATTAAGCAGTTGTCTTTGGTGTATGGCACTGCCTGTTAAGCAGTTGTCTTTGGTGCATGGCGTTGCCTGTTAAGCAGTTGTCTTTAGTGTATGGCATTGTCTCTTAAGCAGTTGTCTTTGGTATATGGCATTGCATGTTAAGCAGTTGTCTTTGGTGTATGGCATTGTCTGTTAAGAAGTTGTCTTTGGTGTATGGCATTGTCTCTTAAGCAATTGTCTTTGGTATATGGCATTGCCTGTTAAGTAGTTGTCTTTGGTGTATGGCATTGTCTGTTAAGCAGTTGTCTTTGGTGTATGGCATTGTCTGTTAAGCAGTTGTCTTTGGTGTATGGCAGTGTCTGTTAAGCAGTTGTCTTTGGTGTATGGCATTGCCTGTTAAGCAGTAATCTTTGGTGTATGGCAGTGTCTGTTAAGCAGTTGTCTTTGGTGTATGGCATTGCCTATTAAGCAGTTGTCTTTGGTGTATGGCATTGTCTGTTAAGCAGTGGTCTTTGGTGTATGGCATTGCCTGTTAATCAGTTGTCTTTGGTGTATGGCATTGTCTGTTAAGCAGTTGTCTTTGGTGTATGGCATTGTCTGTTAAGCAGTTGTCTTTGGTGTATGGCATTGCCTATTAAGCAGTTGTCTTTGGTGTATGGCACTGCCTGTTAAGCAGTTGTCTTTGGTGCATGGCGTTGCCTGTTAAGCAGTTGTCTTTAGTGTATGGCATTGTCTCTTAAGCAGTTGTCTTTGGTATATGGCATTGCATGTTAAGCAGTTGTCTTTGGTGTATGGCATTGTCTGTTAAGAAGTTGTCTTTGGTGTATGGCATTGTCTCTTAAGCAATTGTCTTTGGTATATGGCATTGCCTGTTAAGTAGTTGTCTTTGGTGTATGGCATTGTCTGTTAAGCAGTTGTCTTTGGTGTATGGCATTGTCTGTTAAGCAGTTATCTTTGGTGTATGGCATTGCCTGTTAAGCAGTTGTTTTTGGTGTATGGCATTGCCTGTTAAGCAGTTGTCTTTGGTGTATGGCATTGTCTGTTAAGCAGTTGTCTTTGGTGTATGGCATTGTCTGTTAAGCAGTTGTCTTTGGTGTATGGCAGTGTCTGTTAAGCAGTTGTCTTTGGTGTATGGCATTGTCTGTTAAGCAGTTGTCTTTGGTGTATGGCATTGCCTGTTAAGCAGTTGTCTTTGGTGTATGGCAGTGTCTGTTAAGCAGTTGTCTTTGGTGTATGGCATTGTCTGTTAAGCAGTTGTCTTTGGTGTATGGCATTGCCTATTAAGCAGTTGTCTTTGGTGTATGGCATTGCCTGTTAAGCAGTTGTCTTTGGTGTATGGCATTGCCTCTTAAGCAGTTGTCTTTAGTGTATGGCATTGTCTCTTAAGCAGTTGTCTTTGGTATATGGCATTGCATGTTAAGCAGTTGTCTTTGGTGTATGGCATTGTCTGTTAAGAAGTTGTCTTTGGTGTATGGCATTGTCTCTTAAGCAATTGTCTTTGGTATATGGCATTGCCTGTTAAGTAGTTGTCTTTGGTGTATGGCATTGTCTGTTAAGCAGTTGTCTTTGGTGTATGGCATTGTCTGTTAAGCAGTTATCTTTGGTGTATGGCGATGCCTGTTAAGCAGTTGTTTTTGGTGTATGGCATTGCCTGTTAAGCAGTTGTCTTTGGTGTATGGCATTGCCTGCTAAGCAGTTGTCTTTGGTGTATGGCAGTGTCTCTTAAGCAGTTGTCTTTGGTGTATGGCATTGCCTGTTAAGCAGTTGTCTTTGGTGTATGGCAGTGTCTGTTAAGCAGTTGTTTTTGGTGTATGGCAGTGTCTGTTAAGCAGTTGTCTTTGGTGTATGGCATTGTCTCTTAAGCAGTTGTCTTTGGTGTATGGCATTGCCTGTTAAGCAGTTGTCTTTGGTGTATGGCATTGCCTGTTAAGCAGTTGTCTTTGGTGTATGGCAGTGTCTGTTAAGCAGTTGTCTTTGGTGTATGGCAGTGTCTGTTAAGCAGTTGTCTTTGGTGTATGGCATTGTCTCTTAAGCAGTTGTCTTTGGTGTATGGCATTGTCTCTTAAGCAGTTGTCTTTGGTGTATGGCATTGTCTGTTAAGCAGTTGTCTTTGGTGTATGGCATTGTCTGTTAAGCAGTTGTCTTTTGTGTATGGCATTGACTGTTAAGCAGTTGTCTTTGGTGTATGGCAGTGTCTGTTAATCAGTTGTCTTTGGTGTATGGCATTGTCTCTTAAACAGTTGTCTTTGGTGTATGGCATTGCCTGTTAAGCAGTTGTCTATAGTGTATGGCACTGCCTGTTAAGCAGTTGTCTTTGGTGTATGGCAGTGTCTGTTAAGCAGTTGTCTTTGGTGTATGGCATTATCTCTTTTAAGCAGTTGTCTTTGGTGTATGGCATTGCCTGTTAAGCAGTTGTCTTTGGTGTATGGCATTGCCTGTTAAGCAGTTGTCTTTAGTGTATGGCATTGTCTCTTAAGCAGTTGTCTTTGGTGTATGGCATTGCCTGTTAAGCAGTTGTCTTTGGTGTATGGCAGTGTCTGTTAATCAGTTGTCTTTGGTGTATGGCATTGTCTCTTAAGCAGTTGTCTTTGGTATATGGCATTGCCTGTTAAGCAGTTGTCTTTGGTGTATGGCATTGTCTGTTAAGCAGTTGTCTTTGGTGTATGGCATTGTCTGTTAAGCAGTTATCTTTGGTGTATGGCATTGCCTGTTAAGCAGTTGTCTTTGGTGTATGGCATTGCCTGTTAAGCAGTTATCTTTGGTGTATGGCATTGTCTGTTAAGCAGTTATCTTTGGTGTATGGCATTGCCTGTTAAGCAGTTGTCTTTGGTCTATGGCATTGTCTGTTAAGCAGTTGTCTTTGGTGTATGGCATTGTCTGTTAAGCAGTTGTCTTTGGTGTATGGCATTGCCTGTTAAGCAGTTGTCTTTGGTGTATGGCATTGTCTGTTAAGCAGTTGTCTTTGGTGTATGGCATTGCATGTTAAGCAGTTGTCTATAGTGTATGGCATTGCCTGTTAAGCAGTAATCTTTGGTGTATGGCAGTGTCTGTTAAGCAGTTGTCTTTGGTGTATGGCATTGTCTGTTAAGCAGTTGTCTTTGGTGTATGGCAGTGTCTGTTAAGCAGTTGTCTTTGGTGTATGGCATTGTCTGTTAAGCAGTTGTCTTTGGTGTATGGCATTGCCTGTTAAGCAGTTGTCTTTGGTGTATGGCATTGCCTGTTAAGCAGTTGTCTTTGGTGTATGGCATTGTCTGCTAAGCAGTTGTCTTTAGTTTATGGCGTTGTCTGGTAAGCAGTTGTCTTTAGTTTATGGCGTTGTCTGTTAAGCAGTTGTCTTTGGTGTATGGCATTGTCTGTTAATCAGTTGTCTTTGGTGTATGGCATTGTCTGTTAAGCAGTGGTCTTTGGTGTATGGCATTGTCTGTTAAGCAGTTGTCTTTGGTGTATGGCATTGCCTGTTAAGCAGTTGTCTTTGGTGTATGGCATTGTCTGTTAAGCAGTTCTCTTTGGTGTATGGCATTGTCTGTTAAGCAGTTGTCTTTGGTGTATGGCATTGCCTGTTAAGCAGTTGTCTTTGGTGTATGGCATTGCCTGTTAAGCAGTTGTCTTTGGTGTATGGCATTGCCTGTTAAGCAGTTGTCTTTGGTGTATGGCATTGTCTGTTAAGCAGTTGTCTTTGGTGTATGGCATTGTCTGTTAAGCAGTTGTCTTTGGTGTATGGCATTGCCTGTTAAGCAGTTGTCTTTGGTGTATGGCATTGTCTGTTAAGCAGTTGTCTTTGGTGTATGGCATTGTCTGTTAAGCAGTTGTCTTTAGTGTATGGCGTTGTCTGTTAAGCAGTTGTCTTTGGTGTATGCCATTGCCTGTTAAGCAGTTGTCTTTGGTGTATGGCATTGTCTGTTAAGCAGTTATCTTTGGTGTATGGCATTGTCTGTTAAGCAGTTGTCTTTGGTGCATGGCATTGTCTGTTAAGCAGTTGTCTTTTGTGTATGGCATTGTCTGTTAAGCAGTTGTCTTTGGTGTATGGCATTGTCTGTTAAGCAGTTGTCTTTGGTGTATGGCATTGTCTGTTAAGCAGTTGTCTTTGGTGCATGGCTTTGTCTGTTAAGCAGTTGTCTTTTGTGTATGGCATTGTCTGTTAAGCAGTTGTCTTTGGTGTATGGCATTGTCTGTTAAGCAGTTGTCTTTGGTGTATGGCATTGTCTGTTAAGCAGTTGTCTTTGGTGTATGGCATTGTTTGTTAAGCAGTTATCTTTGGTGTATGATATGGTCTGTTAAGCAGTTATCTTTGGTGCATGGCTTTGTCTGTTAAGCAGTTGTCTTTGGTGTATGTCATTGTCTGTTAAGCAGTTGTCTTTGGTGTATGATATGGTCTGTTAAGCAGTTGTCTTTGATGTATGGCATTGTCTGTTAAGCAGTTGTCTTTGGTGTATGGCATTGTTTGTTAAGCAGTTATGTTTGGTGTATGGCATTGTCTGTTAAGCAGTTGTCTTTGGTGCATGGCATTGTCTGTTAAGCAGTTGTCTTTTGTGTATGGCATTGCCTGTCAAGCAGTTGTCTTTAGTGTATGGCATTGTCTGTTAAGCAGTTGTCTTTAGTGTATGGCATTGTCTGTTAAGCAGTTGTCTTTAGTGTATGGCATTGCCTGTTAAGCAGTTGTCTTTTGTGTATGGCATTACCTGTTAAGCAGTTGTCTTTAGTGTATGGCATTGTCTGTTAAGCAGTTGTCTTTGGTGTATGGCATTGTCTGTTAAGCAGTTGTCTTTGGTGCATGGCTTTGTCTGTTAAGCAGTTGTCTTTGGTGTATGGCATTGTTTGTTAAGCAGTTATCTTTGGTGTATGGCATTGTCTGTTAAGCAGTTGTCTTTGGTGTATGGCATTGTCTGTTAAGCAGTTGTCTTTGGTGTATGGCATTGTCTGTTAAGCAGTTGTCTTTAGTGTATGGCATTGTCTTAAGCAGTTGTCTTTGGTGTATGGCGTTGCCTGTTAAGCAGTTGTCTTTGGTGTATGGCGTTGCCTGTTAAGCAGTTGTCTTTGGTGTATGGCATTGTCTGTTAAGCAGTTGTCTTTGGTGCATGGCATTGCCTGTTAAGCAGTTGTCTTTGGTGTATGGCGTTGCCTGTTAAGCAGTTGTCTTTGGTGTATGGCATTGTCTGTTAAGCAGTTGTCTATGGTGTATGGCATTGTCTGTTAAGCAGTTGTCTTTGGTGCATGGCATTGCCTGTTAAGCAGTTGTCTTTGGTGTATGGCATTGTCTGTTAAGCAGGTGTCTTTGGTGTATGGCATTGTCTGTTAAGCAGTTGTCTTTGGTGTATGGCATTGTCTGTTAAGCAGTTGTCTTTGGTGTATGGCATTGTCTGTTAAGCAGTTGTCTTTGGTGTATGGCATTGTCTGTTAAGCAGTTGTCTTTGGTGCATGGCATTGTCTGTTAAGCAGTTGTCTTTGGTGTATGGCATTGTCTGTTAAGCAGTTGTCTTTGGTGCATGGCATTGCCTGTTAAGCAGTTGTCTTTGGTGTATGGCATTGTCTGTTAAGCAGTTGTCTTTGGTGCATGGCATTGCCTGTTAAGCAGTTGTCTTTGGTGTATGGCATTGTCTGTTAAGCAGTTGTCTTTGGTGTATGGCATTGTCTGTTAAGCAGTTGTCTTTGGTGCATGGCATTGCCTGTTAAGCAGTTGTCTTTGGTGTATGGCGTTGCCTGTTAAGCAGTTGTCTTTGGTGTTTGGCATTGTCTGTTAAGCAGTTGTCTTTGGTGTATGGCATTGTCTGTTAAGCAGTTGTCTTTGGTGCATGGCATTGCCTGTTAAGCAGTTGTCTTTGGTGTATGGCATTGCCTGTTAAGCAGTTGTCTTTGGTGCATGGCGTTGCCTGTTAAGCTGTTGTCTTTGGTGTATGGATGTGTCTGTTAAGCAGTTGTCTTTGGCGTATGGCATTGTCTGTTAAGCAGTTGTCTTTGGTGTATGGCATTGCCTGTTAAGCAGTTGTCCTTGGTGTATGGCAGTGTCTGTTAAGCAGTTGTCTTCGGTGTATGGCATTGTCTGTTAAGCAGTTGTCTTTGTTGCATGGCGTTACGTGTTAAGCAGTTGTCTTTGGTGTATGGCATTGCCTGTTAAGCAGTTGTCTTTGGTGTATGGCAGTGTCTGTTAAGCAGTTGTCTTTGGTGTATGGCATTGTCTCTTAAGCAGTTGTCTTTGGTGTATGGCATTGCCTGTTAAGCAGTTGTCTTTGGTGTATGGCATTGCCTGTTAAGCAGTTGTCTTTAGTGTATGGCATTGTCTCTTAAGCAGTTGTCTTTGGTATATGGCATTGCATGTTAAGCAGTTGTCTTTGGTGTATGGCATTGTCTGTTAAGAAGTTGTCTTTGGTATATGGCATTGCCTGTTAAGCAGTTGTCTTTGGTGTATGGCAGTGTCTGTTAATCAGTTGTCTTTGGTGTATGGCATTGTCTCTTAAGCAGTTGTCTTTGGTATATGGCATTGCCTGTTAAGCAGTTGTCTTTGGTGTATGGCATTGTCTGTTAAGCAGTTGTCTTTGGTGTATGGCATTGTCTGTTAAGCAGTTGTCTTCGGTGTATGGCATTGCCTGTTAAGCAGTTGTCTTTAGTGTATGGCATTCCCTGTTAAGCAGTTGTCTTTAGTGTATGGAATTGCCTGTTAAGCAGTTGTCTTTAGTGTATGGCATTGCCTGTTAAGCAGTTGTCTTTAGTGTATGGCATTGCCTGTTAAGCAGTTGTCTTTAGTGTATGGCACTGTCTGTTAAGCAGTTGTCTTTGGTGTACGGCATTGTCTGTTAAGCAGTTGTCTTTGATGTATGGCATTGTTTGTTAAGCAGTTGTCTTTGGTGTATGGCATTGTCTGTTAAGCAGTTGTCTTTGGTGTATGGCATTGTCTGTTAAGCAGTTGTCTTTGGTGCATGGCATTGTCTGTTAAGCAGTTGTCTTTTGTGTATGGCATTGTCTGTTAAGCAGTTGTCTTTGGTGTATGGCATTGCCTGTTAAGCAGTTGTCTTTAGTGTATGGCATTGTCTTAAGCAGTTGTCTTTGGTGTATGGCGTTGCCTGTTAAGCAGTTGTCTTTGGTGTATGGCGTTGCCTGTTAAGCAGTTGTCTTTGGTGTATGGCATTGTCTGTTAAGCAGTTGTCTTTGGTGTATGGCATTGTCTGTTAAGCAGTTGTCTTTGGTGCATGGCATTGCCTGTTAAGCAGTTGTCTTTGGTGTATGGCGTTGCCTGTTAAGCAGTTGTCTTTGGTGTATGGCATTGTCTGTTAAGCAGTTGTCTTTGGTGTATGGCATTGTCTGTTAAGCAGTTGTCTTTGGTGCATGGCATTGCCTGTTAAGCAGTTGTCTTTGGTGTATGGCATTGCCTGTTAAGCAGTTGTCTTTGGTGCATGGCGTTGCCTGTTAAGCTGTTGTCTTTGGTGTATGGATGTGTCTGTTAAGCAGTTGTCTTTGGCGTATGGCATTGTCTGTTAAGCAGTTGTCTTTGGTGTATGGCATTGCCTGTTAAGCAGTTGTCCTTGGTGTATGGCAGTGTCTGTTAAGCAGTTGTCTTCGGTGTATGGCATTGTCTGTTAAGCAGTTGTCTTTGTTGCATGGCGTTACGTGTTAAGCAGTTGTCTTTGGTGTATGGCATTGCCTGTTAAGCAGTTGTCTTTGGTGTATGGCAGTGTCTGTTAAGCAGTTGTCTTTGGTGTATGGCATTGTCTCTTAAGCAGTTGTCTTTGGTGTATGGCATTGCCTGTTAAGCAGTTGTCTTTGGTGTATGGCATTGCCTGTTAAGCAGTTGTCTTTAGTGTATGGCATTGTCTCTTAAGCAGTTGTCTTTGGTATATGGCATTGCATGTTAAGCAGTTGTCTTTGGTGTATGGCATTGTCTGTTAAGAAGTTGTCTTTGGTATATGGCATTGCCTGTTAAGCAGTTGTCTTTGGTGTATGGCATTGTCTGTTAATCAGTTGTCTTTGGTGTATGGCATTGTCTCTTAAGCAGTTGTCTTTGGTATATGGCATTGTCTGTTAAGCAGTTGTCTTTGGTGTATGGCATTGTCTGTTAAGCAGTTGTCTTCGGTGTATGGCATTGCCTGTTAAGCAGTTGTCTTTAGTGTATGGCATTCCCTGTTAAGCAGTTGTCTTTAGTGTATGGCATTGCCTGTTAAGCAGTTGTCTTTAGTGTATGGCATTGCCTGTTAAGCAGTTGTCTTTAGTGTATGGCATTGCCTGTTAAGCAGTTGTCTTTAGTGTATGGCATTGTCTGTTAAGCAGTTGTCTTTGGTGTACGGCATTGTCTGTTAAGCAGTTGTCTTTGATGTATGGCATTGCCTGTTAAGCATTTATCTTTGGTGTATGGCATTGCCTGTTAAGCAGTTGTCTTTGGTGTATGGCATTGTCTGTTAAGCAGTTGTCTTTGGTGTATGGCATTGTCTGTTAAGCATTTATCTTTGGTGTATGGCATTGCCTGTTAAGCAGTTGTCTTTGGTGTATGGCATTGTCTGTTAAGCATTTATCTTTGGTGTATGGCGTTGTCTGTTAAGCAGTTGTCTTTGGTGTATGGCACTGTCTGTTAAGCAGTTGTCTTTGGTGTATGGCATTGCCTGTTAAGCAGTTGTCTTTGGTGTATGGCATTGTCTGTTGAGCAGTTGTCTTTGGTGTATGGCATTGTCTGTTAAGCAGTTGTCTTTGGTGTATGGCATTGTCTGTTAAGCAGTTGTCTTTGGTGTATGGCATTGCCTGTTAAGCAGTTGTCTTTGGTGTATGGCATTGTCTGTTAAGCAGTTGTCTTTGGTGTATGGCATTGTCTGTTAAGCAGTTGTCTTTGGTGTATGGCATTGTCTGTTAAGCAGTTATCTTTGGTGTATGGCATTGCCTGTTAAGCAGTTGTCTTTGGTGTATGGCATTGCCTGTTAAGCAGTTGTCTTTGGTGTATGGCATTGTCTGTTAAGCAGTTGTCTTTGGTGTATGGCATTGTCTGTTAAGCAGTTGTCTTTGGTGTATGGCATTGCATGTTAAGCAGTTGTCTTCGGTGTATGGCATTGCCTGTTAAGCAGTTGTCTTTAGTGTATGGCATTGCCTGTTAAGCAGTTGTCTTTAGTGTATGGCATTGCCTGTTAAGCAGTTGACTTTAGTGTATGGCACTGTCTGTTAAGCAGTTGTCTTCGGTGTATGGCATTGCCTGTTAAGCAGTTGTCTTCGGTGTATGGCATTGCCTGTTAAGCAGTTGTCTTTAGTGTATGGCATTGCCTGTTAAGCAGTTGTCTTTAGTGTATGGCACTGTCTGTTAAGCATTTGTCTTCGGTCTATGGCATTGCCTGTTAAGCAGTTGTCTTCGGTGTATGGCATTGTCTGTTAAGCAGTTGTCTTTGGTGTATGGCATTGCATGTTAAGCAGTTGTCTTCGGTGTATGGCATTGCCTGTTAAGCAGTTGTCTTTAGTGTATGGCATTGCCTGTTAAGCAGTTGTCTTTAGTGTATGGCATTGACTGTTAAGCAGTTGTCTTTGGTGCATGGCATTGCCTGTTAAGCAGTTGTCTTTAGTGTATGGCATTGCCTGTTAAGCAGTTGTCTTTAGTGTATGGCACTGTCTGTTAAGCAGTTGTCTTTGGTGTATGGCATTGTCTGTTAAGCAGTTGTCTTTGGTGTATGGCATTGTCTGTTAAGCAGTTGTCTTTGGTTTATGGCATTGCCTGTTAAGCAGTTGTCTTTGGTGTATGGCATTGCCTGTTAAGCAGTTGTCTTTGGTGTATGGCATTGCCTGTTAAGCAGTTGTCTTTGGTGTATGGCATTGTTTGTTAAGCAGTTGTCTTTGGTGTATGGCATTGTTTGTTAAGCAGTTGTCTTTGGTGTATGGCATTACCTGTTAAGCAGTTGTCTTTGGTGTATGGCAGTGTCTGTTAAGCAGTTGTCTTTAGTGTATGGCAGTGTCTGTTAAGCAGTTGTCTTTAGTGTATGGCATTGTCTGTTAAGCAGTTGTCTTTGGTGTATGGCAGTGTCTGTTAAGCAGTTGTCTTTGGTGTATGGCATTGTCTGTTAAGCAGTTGTCTTTGGTGTATGGCATTGCCTGTTAAGCAGTTGTCTTTGGTGTATGGCATTGTCTGTTAAGCAGTTGTCTTTAGTGTATGGCATTGCCTGTTAAGCAGTTGTCTTTAGTGTATGGCATTGCCTGTTAAGCAGTTGTCTTTAGTGTATGGCACTGTCTGTTAAGCAGTTGTCTTTGGTGTATGGCATTCCCTGTTAAGCATTTGTCTTTGGTGTATGGCATTGCCTGTTAAGCAGTTGTCTTTGGTGTATGGCATTGCCTGTTAAGCAGTTGTCTTCGGTGTATGGCATTGCCTGTTAAGCAGTTGTCTTTAGTGTATGGCATTGCCTGTTAAGCAGTTGTCTTTAGTGTATGGCACTGTCTGTTAAGCATTTGTCTTCGGTGTATGGCATTGCCTGTTAAGCAGTTGTCTTCGGTGTATGGCATTGTCTGTTAAGCAGTTGTCTTTGGTGTATGGCATTGCATGTTAAGCAGTTGTCTTCGGTGTATGGCATTGCCTGTTAAGCAGTTGTCTTTAGTGTATGGCATTGCCTGTTAAGCAGTTGTCTTTAGTGTATGGCATTGACTGTTAAGCAGTTGTCTTTAGTGTATGGCATTGCCTGTTAAGCAGTTGTCTTTAGTGTATGGCATTGCCTGTTAAGCAGTTGTCTTTGGTGTTTGGCATTGCCTGTTAAGCAGTTGTATTTGGTGTATGGCACTGTCTGTTAAGCAGTTGTCTTTGGTGTATGGCATTGTCTGTTAAGCAGTTGTCTTTGGTGTATGGCATTGTCTGTTAAGCAGTTGTCTTTGGTTTATGGCATTGCCTGTTAAGCAGTTGTCTTTGGTGTATGGCATTGCCTGTTAAGCAGTTGTCTTTGGTGTATGGCATTGCCTGTTAAGCAGTTGTCTTTGGTGTATGGCATTGTTTGTTAAGCAGTTGTCTTTGGTGTATGGCATTGTTTGTTAAGCAGTTGTCTTTGGTGTATGGCATTACCTGTTAAGCAGTTGTCTTTGGTGTATGGCAGTGTCTGTTAAGCAGTTGTCTTTAGTGTATGGCATTGTCTGTTAAGCAGTTGTCTTTGGTGCATGGCAGTGTCTGTTAAGCAGTTGTCTTTGGTGTATGGCATTGTCTGTTAAGCAGTTGTCTTTGGTGTATGGCATTGTCTGTTAAGCAGTTGTCTTTGGTTTATGGCACTGCCTGTTAAGCAGTTGTCTTTGGTGTATGGCATTGCCTGTTAAGCAGTTGTCTTTGGTGTATGGCATTGCCTGTTAAGCAGTTGTCTTTGGTGTATGGCATTGTTTGTTAAGCAGTTGTCTTTGGTGTATGGCATTGTTTGTTAAGCAGTTGTCTTTGGTGTATGGCATTACCTGTTAAGCAGTTGTCTTTGGTGTATGGCAGTGTCTGTTAAGCAGTTGTCTTTAGTGTATGGCATTGTCTGTTAAGCAGTTGTCTTTGGTGCATGGCAGTGTCTGTTAAGCAGTTGTCTTTGGTGTATGGCATTGTCTGTTAAGCAGTTGTCTTTGGTGTATGGCATTGCCTGTTAAGCAGTTGTCTTTGGTGTATGGCATTGTCTGTTAAGCAGTTGTCTTTGGTGTATGGCATAAACTAAAGACAACTGCTGAACAGGCAATGCCATACAGATTACTAAATTACAGGCCTATTATTTATTACCATGGTTCTCTGTCAGACATATCACCTATAACAGTGTTCCAAAATCAGCCATTTCTGCCTTCCATTTCATTGCAGTGTGTCGGTCAAGCTATTCACACTAGTTGTCTGTGTAGAATAGTATTAGTAAATTACAGGCCTATTATTTAAAACCGTGGTTCTTTATCAGACGTATCACATATAACTGCGTTCCTAAATCAGCCATTTCTAGTGAACATGGAAAATATTGTCCTCCATTTAAAATGGGCAAGGTGCGTGGCAAGGGACAGGGAAGTGGACGTGATGGTGATGGTGCATGCAGAGGCCGAGGACGTGGCCGTGGGAAGCTGAAATTGTGCCACAACAAACACCCACATCTTGTCGCTCGACCTTCCATTCCCAATTAATAGGGGACCGCAGAACCCCACTATTGAACATAGAGCAGTGTCAAAAGGTTGTTGGTTGGATAGCAGATAATGCTTCCAGTCATTTATCCGCCACCACCATCCTGTCTTCCACACTGTCAAGTCTCAGTAGCCGTGAGTCTGGACTGCATATTCCTCACCCTGATCCTCCTTCCTTCCACCATGCCGAGTGCCCGGAGACAACTGATCCCACACTTGGACCCTCAGAAGAGCTGTTCACTTTTCCATTTGTAGATTCGGGGCTCTCGCCCAGCCAGCTTCAAGCGAGTCAAGAAGAGAACGCGTGTAGCGATGCCCAAATATTTGAGCAGCCACGGTCACACGAAGGTGACGCGCCCCCTGGGCCGTGGGGTACTCGGTAGCCGGGCCGGTCGATGCTGGGGGATGTCACAGTGGCAGTGACCCGGTCCATGACCCAGGGCGGTCAATAAAATGGGAAAAGTAAAAGGTAATAAAGTTTTTATAGAGATAATGTTCGCGACGACACCTGTGGTATGTGGCTATATGGGGCCGCCGCTGCGGTGCAGATCCCCTGGAGCTGATGGTCACGCAGCAGAGTTGGTTCAGCTCTCCACAGGCAGAGCTTAGCTCCAGGGCAGGATGTAGTGATACTATAGGGTAGATGTGGTTAGTGCAGTGTAATGCAGGTGATGGCGCAGATAATGACCAGTCCATAGCTTAATGGCAGTTTCCTCTTATCTTTACTTGCCGTTTGTTAAGCAGACCAGGACAAGGGAACTAGCTGGTAGTAGAGGTCCGGGCGGCCTGGAAGCAAGTTGGGAATCCACCTCGCCAGGTGAAGTTGTAGGCATTCCCTCTGCGCTAATCTCTTTGGCCCTGCTGCTTGTAGATATGCTGTGGCCTTCGTCCCTGAGTAAAACGTCTGTTCCTCACCCGTATGGCAGGCAGCTCGGGCCTTCTTGGAGTGTCACTCCCATGTGGTGGTGCTGGGTCCTATGGTCCTGCTGAGCCTCGGGGCGTCTGATGGGGCCAGGAGACCTGCAGTCTCCTGCCCTCCGGTTTCTGATGCTGGGCCTTCAGTGCCCCACAACCTCTGACTGCGGTGTCCGGTTCTTCTGCGCTTCCCTCTGGGGTGAGCTGGTTTACAGCTCCACTCCCCAGGTCCTTCCTCGTCGCTGTCCTGTCTTCCACTCCTCTCAACTCACTACTACTAACCCCACCTCCAGATTCCAGTTGCTAAGGGGAAGAGCTCCCCTTCCTGGTCTGGAGCCAGGAAAGTGTTGTATGCCGGTAAACATGATTAGGGGACCCCCCCTTGCTTCAAGGCATGGCATCACCCCTTGTGAGGGAGGCAATGCAACCGGACCCCTGGCGTGCCACAAAGGCAATGGTGGGAAAGTGCAATTACTGTCACAAGAGGTGAATGATGATGAGACACAATTGCCAGAAAGTCAGGAGGAGGACCAGGGAGGGGAAGTGGAAGACGAGGTGGTGGATGATATAGTAACTGACCCAACCTGGCAGAGGGACATGCAGAGCAAGGACAGAAGCACACAGGGGGAGGAAGGCATAGCACCACAACAGGCAGGAAGAAGCAGTGTGGTGGCCGTAGACACAAGGCGAGAAAGCGTTCCTCGCAAACGCCAATACGACGAAAGTTGCCAGTACAACTGTTAGGTCTTCCCGAGTCTAGTTGGTTTTTAAAGACTCTGCGGATAACCCCAAAAGGCCATTTGCACCACCTGCCAGGCCAGTATCAGCAGGGGTAGCAAAACTAGCAGCCTGACCACCACCAGAATGATCAAGCACATGGCAGCAAAGCACCCGACTAAGTGGGACGAACCCCAGGGTCCATAAACAGTGTCTGTGGGTGACACCACTGCTTTTTCCGCTGTTGTTCGTGCACGCCAATCCC
>NW_027372075.1:0-15255 GCF_046119375.1 Phyllobates terribilis
CACTCCCCAATAATGGGACTTATGTTTGTAATATGCTGTTACTGCATGGCTCTTGTAAGGGGCATTGCAAGTTGCTCCGTCCTAATTTTTGGCAGCTTTTGCTTGGAAAAGCATAAGCAAATACTATGGGACACCCACTCCCCAATAATGGGACTTATGTTTGTAATATGCTGTACTGCATGGCTCTTGTAAGGGGCATTACAAGTTGCACCGTCCTAATTTTTGGCAGCTTTTGCTGGGAAAGCATAGGCAAATACTATGGGACACCCACTCCCCAATAATGGGACTTATGTTTGTAATATGCTGTACTGCATGGCTCTTGTAAGGGGCATTGCAAGTTGCTCCGTCCTAATTTTTGGCAGCTTTTGCTTGGAAAGCATAAGCAAATACTATGGGACACCCACTCCCCAATAATGGGACTTATGTTTGTAATATGCTGTACTGCATGGCTCTTGTAAGGGGCATTGCAAGTTGCTCCGTCCTAATTTTTGGCAGCTTTTGCTGGGAAAGCATAAGCAAATACTATGGGACACCCACTCCCCAATAATGGGACTTATGTTTGTAATATGCTGTACTGCATGGCTCTTGTAATGGGCATTGCAAGTTGCTCCGTCCTAATTTTTGGCAGCTTTTGCTGGGAAGCATAAGGCAAATACTATGGGACACCCACTCCCCAATAATGGGACTTATGTTTGTAATATGCTGTACTGCATGGCTCTTGTAAGGGGCATTGCAAGTTGCTCCGTCCTAATTTTTGGCAGCTTTTGCTGGGAAAGCATAAGCAAATACTATGGGACACCCACTCCCCAATAATGGGACTTATGTTTGTAATATGCTGTACTGCATGGCTCTTGTAAGGGGCATTGCAAGTTGCTCCGTCCTAATTTTTGGAAGCTTTGCTGGGAAAGCATAAGCAAATACTATGGGACACCCACTCCCCAATAATGGGACTTATGTTTGTAGTATTCTGTACTGCATGGCTCTTGTAAAGGCATTGCAAGTTGATCAGTGCTAATTTTTGGCAGCTTTTGCTGGGAAAGCATAAGCAAATACTATGGGACACCCACTTCCCAATATTGGGACTTATGTTTGTTATATGCTGTACTGCATGGCTCTTGTAAGGGGCATTGCAAGTTGCTCCGTCCTAATTTTTGGCAGCTTTTGCTGGGAAAGCATAAGCAAATACTATGGGACACCCACTCCCCAATAATGGGACTTATGTTTGTAATATGCTGTACTGCATGGCTCTTGTAAGGGGCATTGCAAGTTGCTCCGTCCTAATTTTTGGCAGCTTTTGCTTGGAAAGCATAAGCAAATACTATGGGACACCCACTCCCCAATAATGGGACTTATGTTTGTAATATGCTGTACTGCATGGCTCTTGTAAGGGGCATTACAAGTTGCACCGTCCTAATTTTTGGCAGCTTTTGCTGGGAAAGCATAAGCAAATACTATGGGACACCCACTCCCCAATAATGGGACTTATGTTTATAATATGCTGTACTGCATGGCTCTTGTAAGGGGCATTGCAAGTTGCTCCGTCCTAATTTTTGGCAGCTTTTGCTTGGAAAGCATAAGCAAATACTATGGGAAACCCACTCCCCAATAATGGGACTTATGTTTGTAATATGCTGTACTGCATGGCTCTTGTAAGGGGCATTGCAAGTTGCTCCGTCCTAATTTTTGGCAGCTTTTGCTGGGAAAGCATAAGCAAATACTATGGGACACCCACTCCCCAATAATGGGACTTATGTTTGTAATATGCTGTACTGCATGGCTCTTGTAAGGGGCATTGCAAGTTGCTCCGTCCTAATTTTTGGCAGCTTTTGCTGGGAAAGCATAAGCAAATACTATGGGACACCCACTCCCCAATAATGGGACTTATGTTTGTAATATGCTGTACTGCATGGCTCTTGTAATGGGCATTGCAAGTTGCTCCGTCCTAATTTTTGGCAGCTTTTGCTGGAAAAGCATAAGCAAATACTATGAGACACCCACTCCCCAATAATGGGACTTATGTTTGTAATATACTGTAATGAATGGCTCTTGTAAGGAGCATTACAAGTTGCTCCGTCCTAAGTTTTGGCAGCTTTTGCTTGGAAAGCATAAGCAAATACTATGGGACACCCACTCCCCAATAATGGGACTTATGTTTGTAATATGCTGTACTGCATGGCTCTTGTAAGGGGCATTGCAAGTTGCTCCGTCCTAATTTTTGGCAGCTTTTGCTGGGAAAGCATAAGCAAATACTATGGGACACCCACTCCCCAATAATGGGACTTATGTTTGTAATATGCTGTACTGCATGGCTCTTGTAAGGGGCATTGCAAGTTGATCAGTGCTAATTTTTGGCAGCTTTTGCTGGGAAAGCATAAGCAAATACTATGGGACACCCACTTCCCAATATTGGGACTTATGTTTGTTATATGCTGTACTGCATGGCTCTTGTAAGGGGCATTGCAAGTTGCTCCGTCCTAATTTTTGGCTGCTTTTGCTGGGAAAGCATAAGCAAATACTATGGGACACCCACTCCCCAATAATGGGACTTATGTTTGTAATATGCTGTACTGCATGGCTCTTGTAAGGGGCATTGCAAGTTGCTCCGTCCTAATTTTTGGCAGCTTTTGCTTGGAAAGCATAAGCAAATACTATGGGACACCCACTCCCCAATAATGGGACTTATGTTTGTAATATGCTGTACTGCATGGCTCTTGTAAGGGGCATTACAAGTTGCACCGTCCTAATTTTTGGCAGCTTTTGCTGGGAAAGCATAAGCAAATACTATGGGACACCCACTCCCCAATAATGGGACTTATGTTTATAATATGCTGTACTGCATGGCTCTTGTAAGGGGCATTGCAAGTTGCTCCGTCCTAATTTTTGGCAGCTTTTGCTTGGAAAGCATAAGCAAATACTATGGGAAACCCACTCCCCAATAATGGGACTTATGTTTGTAATATGCTGTACTGCATGGCTCTTGTAAGGGGCATTGCAAGTTGCTCCGTCCTAATTTTTGGCAGCTTTTGCTGGGAAAGCATAAGCAAATACTATGGGACACCCACTCCCCAATAATGGGACTTATGTTTGTAATATGCTGTACTGCATGGCTCTTGTAAGGGGCATTGCAAGTTGCTCCGTCATAATTTTTGGCAGCTTTTGCTGGGAAAGCATAAGCAAATACTATAGGAGACCCACTCCCCAATAATGGGACTTATGTTTGTAATATGCTGTACTGCATGGCTCTTGCAAGGGGCATTGCAAGTTGCTCCGTCCTAATTTTTGGCAGCTTTTGCTGGGAAAGCATAAGCAAATACTATGGGACACCCACTCCCCAATAATGGGACTTATGTTTGTAATATGCTGTACTGCATGGCTCTTGTAAGGGGCATTGCAAGTTGCTCAGTCCTAAATTTTGGCAGCTTTTGCTTGGAATGCATAAGCAAATACTATGGGACACCCACTCCCCAATAATGGGACTTATGTTTGTAATATGCTGTACTGCATGGCTCTTGTAAGGGGCATTACAAGTTGCTCCATCCTAATTTTTGGCAGCTTTTGCTGGGAAAGCATAAGCAAATACTATGGGACACCCACTCCCCAATAATGGGACTAATGTTTGTAATATGCTGTACTGCATGGCTCTTGTAAGGGGCATTGCAAGTTGCTCCGGTCCTAATTTTTGGCAGCTTTTGCTGGGAAAGCATAAGCAAATACTATGGGACACCCACTACCCAATAATGGGACTTATGTTTGTAATATGCTGTACTGCATGGCTCTTGTAAGGGGCATTGCAAGTTGCTCCGTCCTAATTTTTGGCAGCTTTTGCTGGGAAAGCATAAGCAAATACTATGGGACACCCACTCCCCAATAATGGGACTTATGTTTGTAGTATTCTGTACTGCATGGCTCTTGTAAAAGGCATTGCAAGTTGATCAGTGCTAATTTTTGGCAGCTTTTGCTGGGAAAGCATAAGCAAATACTATGGGACACCCACTTCCCAATATTGGGACTTATGTTTGTTATATGCTGTACTGCATGGCTCTTGTAAGGGGCATTGCAAGTTGCTCCGTCCTAATTTTTGGCAGCTTTTGCTGGGAAAGCATAAGCAAATACTATGGGACACCGACTCCCCAATAATGGGACTTATATTTGTAATATGCTGTACTGCATGGCTCTTGTAAGGGGCATTGCAAGTTGCTCCGTCCTAATTTTTGGCAGCTTTTGCTTGGAAAGCATAAGCAAATACTATGGGACACCCACTCCCCAATAATGGGACTTATGTTTGTAATATGCTGTACTGCATGGCTCTTGTAAGGGGCATTACAAGTTGCTCCGTCCTAATTTTTGGCAGCTTTTGCTGGGAAAGCATAAGCAAATACTATGGGACACCCACTCCCCAATAATGGGACTAATGTTTGTAATATGCTGTACTGCATGGCTCTTGTAAGGGGCATTGCAAGTTGCTCCGTCCTAATTTTTGGCAGCTTTTGCTGGGAAAGCATAAGCAAATACTATGGGACACCCAGTCCCCAAAAATGGGACTTATGTTTGTAATATGCTGTACTGCATGGCTCTTGTAAGGGGCATTGCAAGTTGCTCCATCCTAATTTTTGGCAGCTTTTGCTTGGAAAGCATAAGCAAATACTATGGGACACCCACTCCCTAATAATGGGACTTATGTTTGTAATATGCTGGACTGCTTGGCTCTTGTAAGGGGCATTGCAAGTTGCTCCGTCCTAATTTTTGGCAGCTTTTGCTGGGAAAGCATAAGCAAATACTATGGGACACCCACTCCCCAATAATGGGACTTATGTTTGTAATATGCTGTACTGCATGGCTCTTGTAAGGGGCATTGCAAGTTGCTCCGTCCTAATTTTTGGCAGCTTTTGCTGGGAAAGCATAAGCAAATACTATGGGACACCCACTCCCCAATAATGGGACTTATGTTTGTAATATGCTGTACTGCATGGCTCTTGTAATGGGCATTGCAAGTTGCTCCGTCCTAATTTTTGGCAGCTTTTGCTGGAAAAGCATAAGCAAATACTATGAGACACCCACTCCCCAATAATGGGACTTATGTTTGTAATATACTGTAATGAATGGCTCTTGTAAGGAGCATTACAAGTTGCTCCGTCCTAAGTTTTGGCAGCTTTTGCTTGGAAAGCATAAGCAAATACTATGGGACACCCACTCCCCAATAATGGGACTTATGTTTGTAATATGCTGTACTGCATGGCTCTTGTAAGGGGCATTGCAAGTTGCTCCGTCCTAATTTTTGGCAGCTTTTGCTGGGAAAGCATAAGCAAATACTATGGGACACCCACTCCCCAATAATGGGACTTATGTTTGTAATATGCTGTACTGCATGGCTCTTGTAAGGGGCATTGCAAGTTTCTCCGTCCTAATTTTTGGAAGCTTTTGCTGGGAAAGCATAAGCAAATACTATGGGACACCCACTCCCCAATAATGGGACTTATGTTTGTAGTATTCTGTACTGCATGGCTCTTGTAAAAGGCATTGCAAGTTGATCAGTGCTAATTTTTGGCAGCTTTTGCTGGGAAAGCATAAGCAAATACTATGGGACACCCACTTCCCAATATTGGGACTTATGTTTGTTATATGCTGTACTGCATGGCTCTTGTAAGGGGCATTGCAAGTTGCTCCGTCCTAATTTTTGGCAGCTTTTGCTGGGAAAGCATAAGCAAATACTATGGGACACCCACTCCCCAATAATGGGACTTATGTTTGTAATATGCTGTACTGCATGGCTCTTGTAAGGGGCATTGCAAGTTGCTCCGTCCTAATTTTTGGCAGCTTTTGCTTGGAAAGCATAAGCAAATACTATGGGACACCCACTCCCCAATAATGGGACTTATGTTTGTAATATGCTGTACTGCATGGCTCTTGTAAGGGGCATTACAAGTTGCACCGTCCTAATTTTTGGCAGCTTTTGCTGGGAAAGCATAAGCAAATACTATGGGACACCCACTCCCCAATAATGGGACTTATGTTTATAATATGCTGTACTGCATGGCTCTTGTAAGGGGCATTGCAAGTTGCTCCGTCCTAATTTTTGGCAGCTTTTGCTTGGAAAGCATAAGCAAATACTATGGGAAACCCACTCCCCAATAATGGGACTTATGTTTGTAATATGCTGTACTGCATGGCTCTTGTAAGGGGCATTGCAAGTTGCTCCGTCCTAATTTTTGGCAGCTTTTGCTGGGAAAGCATAAGCAAATACTATGGGACACCCACTCCCCAATAATGGGACTTATGTTTGTAATATGCTGTACTGCATGGCTCTTGTAAGGGGCATTGCAAGTTGCTCCGTCATAATTTTTGGCAGCTTTTGCTGGGAAAGCATAAGCAAATACTATAGGAGACCCACTCCCCAATAATGGGACTTATGTTTGTAATATGCTGTACTGCATGGCTCTTGCAAGGGGCATTGCAAGTTGCTCCGTCCTAATTTTTGGCAGCTTTTGCTGGGAAAGCATAAGCAAATACTATGGGACACCCACTCCCCAATAATGGGACTTATGTTTGTAATATGCTGTACTGCATGGCTCTTGTAAGGGGCATTGCAAGTTGCTCAGTCCTAAATTTTGGCAGCTTTTGCTTGGAAAGCATAAGCAAATACAATGGGACACCCACTCCCCAATAATGGGACTTATGTTTGTAATATGCTGTACTGCATGGCTCTTGTAAGGGGCATTACAAGTTGCTCCGTCCTAATTTTTGGCAGCTTTTGCTGGGAAAGCATAAGCAAATACTATGGGACACCCACTCCCCAATAATGGGACTAATGTTTGTAATATGCTGTACTGCATGGCTCTTGTAAGGGGCATTGCAAGTTGCTCCGTCCTAATTTTTGGCAGCTTTTGCTGGGAAAGCATAAGCAAATACTATGGGACACCCAGTCCCCAAAAATGGGACTTATGTTTGTAATATGCTGTACTGCATGGCTCTTGTAAGGGGCATTGCAAGTTGCTCCATCCTAATTTTTGGCAGCTTTTGCTTGGAAAGCATAAGCAAATACTATGGGACACCCACTCCCTAATAATGGGACTTATGTTTGTAATATGCTGTACTGCTTGGCTCTTGTAAGGGGCATTGCAAGTTGCTCCGTCCTAATTTTTGGCAGCTTTTGCTGGGAAAGCATAAGCAAATACTATGGGACACCCACTCCCCAATAATGGGACTTATGTTTGTAATATGCTGTACTGCATGGCTCTTGTAAGGGGCATTGCAAGTTGCTCCATCCTAATTTTTGGCAGCTTTTGCTGGGAAAGCATAAGCAAATACTATGGAACACTCACTCCCCAATAATGGGACTTATGTTTGTAGTATTCTGTACTGCATGGCTCTTGTAAAAGGCATTGCAAGTTGATCAGTGCTAATTTTTGGCAGCTTTTGCTGGGAAATCATAAGCAAATACTATGGGACACCCACTTCCCAATATTGGGACTTATGTTTGTTATATGCTGTACTGCATGGCTCTTGTAAGGGGCATTGCAAGTTGCTCCGTCCTAATTTTTGGCAGCTTTTGCTGGGAAAGCATAAGCAAATACAATGGGACACCCACTCCCCAATAATGGGACTTATGCTTGTAATATGCTGTACTGCATGGCTCTTGTAAGGGGCATTGCAAGTTGCTCCATCCTGATTTTTGGCAGCTTTTGCTTGGAAAGCATAAGCAAATACTATGGGACACCCACTCCCCAATAATGGGACTTATGTTTGTAATATGCTGTACTGCATGGCTCTTGTAAGGGGCATTGCAAGTTGCTCCGTCCTAATTTTTGGCAGCTTTTGCTTGGAAAGCATAAGCAAATACTATGGGACACCCACTCCCCAATAATGGGACTTATGTTTGTAATATGCTGTACTGCATGGCTCTTGTAAGGGGCATTACAAGTTGCACCATCCTAATTTTTGGCAGCTTTTGCTGGGAAAGAATAAGCAAATACTATGGGACACCCACTCCCCAATAATGGGACTTATGTTTATAATATGCTGTACTGCATGGCTCTTGTAAGGGGCATTGCAAGTTGCTCCGTCCTAATTTTTGGCAGCTTTTGCTTAGAAAGCATAAGCAAATACTATGGGAAACCCACTCCCCAATAATGGGACTTATGTTTGTAATATGCTGTACTGCATGGCTCTTGTAAGGGGCATTGCAAGTTGCTCCGTCCTAATTTTTGGCAGCTTTTGCTGGGAAAGCATAAGCAAATACTATGGGACACCCACTCCCCAATAATGGGACTTATGTTTGTAATATGCTGTACTGCATGGCTCTTGTAAGGGGCATTGCAAGTTACTCCGTCATAATTTTTGGCAGCTTTTGCTGGGAAAGCATAAGCAAATAATATAGGAGACCCACTCCCCAATAATGGGACTTATGTTTGTAATATGCTGTACTGCATGGCTCTTGCAAGGGGCATTGCAAGTTGCTCCGTCCTAATTTTTGGCAGCTTTTGCTGGGAAAGCATAAGCAAATACTATGGGACACCCACTCCCCAATAATGGGACTTATGTTTGTAATATGCTGTACTGCATGGCTCTTGTAAGGGGCATTGCAAGTTGCTCAGTCCTAAATTTTGGCAGCTTTTGCTTGGAATGCATAAGCAAATACTATGGGACACCCACTCCCCAATAATGGGACTTATGTTTGTAATATGCTGTACTGCATGGCTCTTGTAAGGGGCATTACAAGTTGCTCCGTCCTAATTTTTGGCAGCTTTTGCTGGGAAAGCATAAGCAAATACTATGGGACACCCACTCCCCAATAATGGGACTAATGTTTGTAATATGCTGTACTGCATGGCTCTTGTAAGGGGCATTGCAAGTTGCTCCGTCCTAATTTTTGGCAGCTTTTGCTGGGAAAGCATAAGCAAATACTATGGGACACCCAGTCCCCAAAAATGGGACTTATGTTTGTAATATGCTGTACTGCATGGCTCTTGTAAGGGGCATTGCAAGTTGCTCCATCCTAATTTTTGGCAGCTTTTGCTGGGAAAGCATAAGCAAATACTATGGGACACCCACTCCCCAATAATGGGACTTATGTTTGTAGTATTCTGTACTGCATGGCTCTTGTAAAAGGCATTGCAAGTTGATCAGTGCTAATTTTTGGCAGCTTTTGCTGGGAAAGCATAAGCAAATACTATGGGACACCCACTTCCCAATATTGGGACTTATGTTTGTTATATGCTGTACTGCATGGCTCTTGTAAGGGGCATTGCAAGTTGCTCCGTCCTAATTTTTGGCAGCTTTTGCTGGGAAAGCATAAGCAAATACAATGGGACACCCACTCCCCAATAATGGGACTTATGTTTGTAATATGCTGTACTGCATGGCTCTTGTAAGGGGCATTGCAAGTTGCTCCATCCTAATTTTTGGCAGCTTTTGCTTGGAAAGCATAAGCAAATACTATGGGACACCCACTCCCCAATAATGGGACTTATGTTTGTAATATGCTGTACTGCATGGCTCTTGTAAGGGGCATTGCAAGTTGCTCCGGTCCTAATTTTTGGCAGCTTTTGCTGGGAAAGCATAAGCAAATACTATGGGACACCCACTACCCAATAATGGGACTTATGTTTGTAATATGCTGTACTGCATGGCTCTTGTAAGGGGCATTGCAAGTTGCTCCGTCCTAATTTTTGGCAGCTTTTGCTGGGAAAGCATAAGCAAATACTATGGGACACCCACTCCCCAATAATGGGACTTATGTTTGTAGTATTCTGTACTGCATGGCTCTTGTAAAAGGCATTGCAAGTTGATCAGTGCTAATTTTTGGCAGCTTTTGCTGGGAAAGCATAAGCAAATACTATGGGACACCCACTTCCCAATATTGGGACTTATGTTTGTTATATGCTGTACTGCATGGCTCTTGTAAGGGGCATTGCAAGTTGCTCCGTCCTAATTTTTGGCAGCTTTTGCTGGGAAAGCATAAGCAAATACTATGGGACACCCACTCCCCAATAATGGGACTTATATTTGTAATATGCTGTACTGCATGGCTCTTGTAAGGGGCATTGCAAGTTGCTCCGTCCTAATTTTTGGCAGCTTTTGCTTGGAAAGCATAAGCAAATACTATGGGACACCCACTCCCCAATAATGGGACTTATGTTTGTAATATGCTGTACTGCATGGCTCTTGTAAGGGGCATTGCAAGTTGCTCCGTCCTAATTTTTGGCAGCTTTTGCTGGGAAAGCATAAGCAAATACTATGGGACACCCACTCCCCAATAATGGGACTTATGTTTGTAATATGCTGTACTGCATGGCTCTTGTAAGGGGCATTGCAAGTTGCTCCGTCCTAATTTTTGGCAGCTTTTGCTTGGAAAGCATAAGCAAATACTATGGGACACCCACTCCCTAATAATGGGACTTATGTTTGTAATATGCTGTACTGCATGGCTCTTGTAAGGGGCATTGCAAGTTCCTCCGTCCTAATTTTTGGCAGCTTTTGCTAGGAAATCATAAGCAAATACTATGGGACACCCACTCCCCAATAATGGGACTTATGTTTGTAATATGCTGTACTGCATGGCTCTTGTAAGGGGCATTGCAAGTTCCTCCGTCCTAATTTTTGGCAGCTTTTGCTGGGAAAGCATAAGCAAATACTATGGGACACCCACTCCCCAATAATGGGACTTATGTTTGTAATATGCTGTACTCCATGGCTCTTGTAAGGGGCATTGCAAGTTGCTCCGTCCTATTTTTTGGCAGCTTTTGCTGGGAAAGCATAAGCAAATAATATGGGACACCCACTCCCCAATAATGGGACTTATGTTTGTAATATGCTGTACTGCATGGCTCTTGTAAGGGGCATTGCAAGTTGCTCCGTCCTAATTTTTGGCAGCTTTTGCTGGGAAAGCATAAGCAAATACTATGGGACACCCACTCCCCAATAATGGGACTTATGTTTGTAATATGCTGTACTGCATGGCTCTTGTAAGGGGCATTGCAAGTTGCTCCGTCCTAATTTTTATCAGCTTTTGCTGGAAAAGCATAAACAAATACTATGGGACACCCACTCCCCAATAATGGGACTTATGTTTGTAATATGCTGTACTGCATGGCTCTTGTAAGGGGCATTGCAAGTTGCTCCGTCCTAATTTTTGGCAGCTTTTGCTTGGAAAGCATAAGCAAATACTATGGGACACCCACTCCCCAATAATGGGACATATGTTTGTAATATGCTGCACTGCATGGCTCTTGTAAGGGGCATTGCAAGTTGCTCCGTCCTAATTTTTGGCAGCTTTTGCTTGGAAAGCATAAGCAAATACTATGGGACACCCACTCCCCAGTAATGGGACTAATGTTTGTAATATGCTGTACTGAATGGCTCTTGTAAGGGGCATTCCATGTTGCTCCGTCCTGAGTTTTGGCAGCTTTTGCTGGGAAAGCATAAGCAAATACTATGGGACACCCACTCCCCAATAATGGGACTTATGTTGGTAATACGCTGTACTGCATGGCTCTTGTAAAGGGGCATTGCAAGTTGCTCTGTTCTAAATTTTGGCAGCTTTTGCTGGGAAAGCATAAGCAAATACCATGGGACACCCACTCCCCAATAATGGGACTTATGTTTGTAATATGCTGTACTGCATGGCTCTTGTAAGGGGCATTGCAAGTTGCTCCGTCCTAATTTTTGGCAGCTTTTGCTGGGAAAGCATAAGCAAATACTATGGGAGACCCACTCCCCAATAATGGGACTTATGTTTGTAATATGCTGTACTGCATTGCTATTGTAAGGAGCATTGCAAGTTGCTCTGTCCTAATTTTTGGCAGCTTTTGCTGGGAAAGCATAAGCAAATACTATGGGACACCCACTCCCCAATAATGGGACTTATGTTTGTAATATGCTGTACTGCATGGCTCTTGTAAGGGGCATTGCAAGTTGCTCCGTCCTAATTTTTGGCAGCTTTTGCTGGGAAAGCATAAGCAAATACTATGGGACACCCACTCCCCAATAATGGGAATTATGTTTGTAATATGGTGTACTGCATGGCTCTTGTAATTGGCATTGCAAGTTGCTCCATCCTAATTTTTGGCAGCTTTTGCTGGGAAAGCATAAGCAAATACTATGGGACACCCACTCCCCAATAATGGGACTTATGTTTGTAATATGCTGTACTGCATGGCTCTTGTAAGGGGCATTGCAAGTTGCTCCGTCCTAATTTTTGGCAGCTTTTGCTTGGAAAGCATAAGCAAATACTATGGGACACCCACTCCCTAATAATGGGACTTATGTTTGTAATATGCTGTACTGCATGGCTCTTGTAAGGGGCATTGCAAGTTCCTCCGTCCTAATTTTTGGCAGCTTTTGCTGGGAAATCATAAGCAAATACTATGGGACACCCACTCCCCAATAATGGGACTTATGTTTGTAATATGCTGTACTGCATGGCTCTTGTAAGGGGCATTGCAAGTTGCTCCGTCCTAATTTTTGGCAGCTTTTGCTGGGAAAGCATAAGCAAATACTATGGGACACCCACTCCCCAATAATGGGACTTATGTTTGTAATATGCTGTACTGCATGGCTCTTGTAAGGGGCATTGCAAGTTGCTCCGTCCTAATTTTTGGCAGCTTTTGCTGGGAAAGCATAAGCAAATAATATGGGACACCCACTCCCCAATAATGGGACTTATGTTTGTAATATGCTGTACTGCATGGCTCCTGTAAGGGGCATTGCAAGTTGCTCCGTCCTAATTTTTGGCATCTTTTGCTGGGAAAGCATAAGCAAATACTATGGGACACCCACTCCCCAATAATGGGACTTATGTTTGTAATATGCTGTACTGCATGGCTCTTGTAAGGGGCATTGCAAGTTGCTCCGTCCTAATTTTTGGCATCTTTTGCTGGGAAAGCATAAGCAAATACTATGGGACACCCACTCCCCAATAATGGGACTTATGTTTGTAATATGCTGTACTGCATGGCTCTTGTAAGGGGCATTGCAAGTTGCTCCGTCCTAATTTTTATCAGCTTTTGCTGGAAAAGCATAAACAAATACTATGGGACACCCACTCCCCAATAATGGGACTTATGTTTGTAATATGCTGTACTGCATGGCTTTTGTAAGGGGCATTGCAAGTTGCTCCGTCCTAATTTTTGGCAGCTTTTGCTTGGAAAGCATAAGCAAATACTATGGGACACCCACTCCCCAATAATGGGACATATGTTTGTAATATGCTGCACTGCATGGCTCTTGTAAGGGGCATTGCAAGTTGCTCCGTCCTAATTTTTGGCAGCTTTTGCTTGGAAAGCATAAGCAAATACTATGGGACACCCACTCCCCAGTAATGGGACTAATGTTTGTAATATGCTGTACTGAATGGCTCTTGTAAGGGGCATTCCATGTTGCTCCGTCCTGAGTTTTGGCAGCTTTTGCTGGGAAAGCATAAGCAAATACTATGGGACACCCACTCCCCAATAATGGGACTTATGTTGGTAATACGCTGTACTGCATGGCTCTTGTAAGGGGCATTGCAAGTTGCTCTGTTCTAAATTTTGGCAGCTTTTGCTGGGAAAGCATAAGCAAATACCATGGGACACCCACTCCCCAATAATGGGACTTATGTTTGTAATATGCTGTACTGCATGGCTCTTGTAAGGGGCATTGCAAGTTGCTCCGTCCTAATTTTTGGCAGCTTTTGCTGGGAAAGCATAAGCAAATACTATGGGAGACCCACTCCCCAATAATGGGACTTATGTTTGTAATATGCTGTACTGCATGGCTCTTGTAAGGAGCATTGCAAGTTGCTCTGTCCTAATTTTTGGCAGCTTTTGCTGGGAAAGCATAAGCAAATACTATGGGACACCCACTCCCCAATAATGGGACTTATGTTTGTAATATGCTGTACTGCATGGCTCTTGTAAGGGGCATTGCAAGTTGCTCTGTCCTAATTTTTGGCAGCTTTTGCTGGGAAAGCATAAGCAAATACCATGGGACACCCACTCCCCAATAATGGGACTTATGTTTGTAATATGCTGTACTGCATGGCTCTTGTAAGGGGCATTGCAAGTTGCTCTGTCCTAATTTTTGGCAGCTTTTGCTGGGAAAGCATAAGCAAATACCATGGGACACCCACTCCCCAATAATGGGACTTATGTTTGTAATATGCTGTACTGCATGGCTCTTGTAAGGGGCATTGCAAGTTGCTCCGTCCTAATTTTTGGCAGCTTTTGCTGGGAAAGCATAAGCAAATACTATGGGACACCCACTCCCCAATAATGGGAATTATGTTTGTAATATGGTGTACTGCATGGCTCTTGTAATTGGCATTGCAAGTTGCTCCATCCTAATTTTTGGCAGCTTTTGCTGGGAAAGCATAAGCAAATACTATGGGACACCCACTCCCCAATAATGGGACTTATGTTGGTAATACGCTGTACTGCTTGGCTCTTGTAAGGGGCATTGCAAGTTGCTCTGTCCTAAATTTTGGCAGCTTTTGCTGGGAAAGCATAAGCAAATACTATGGGAAACCCACTCCCCAATAATGGGACTTATGTTTGTAATATGCTGTACTGCATGGCTCTTGTAAGGGGCATTACAAGTTGCTCCGTCCTAATTTTTGGCAGCTTTTGCTGGGAAAGCATAAGCAAATACTATGGGACACCCACTCCCCAATAATGGGACTTGTGTTTGTAATATGCTGTACTGCATGGCTCTTGTAAGGGGCATTGCAAGTTGCTCCGTCCTAATTTTTGGCAGCTTTTGCTGGGAAAGCATAAGCAAATACTATGGGACACCCACTCCCCAATAATGGGACTTATGTTTGTAATATGCTGTACTGCATGGCTCTTGTAAGGGGCATTGCAAGTTGCTCCGTCCTAATTTTTGGCAGCTTTTGCTTGGAAAGCATAAGCAAATACTATGGGACACCCACTCCCCAATTATGGGACTTATGTTTGTAATATGCTGTACTGCATGGCTCTTGCAAGGGGCATTGCAAGTTGCTCCGTCCTAATTTTTGGCAGCTTTTGCTTGGAAAGCATAAGCAAATACTATGGGACACCCACTCCCCAATAATGGGACTTATGTTTGTAATATGCTGTACTGCATGGCTCTTGTAAGGGGCATTGCAAGTTGCTCCGTCCTAATTTTTGGCAGCTTTTGCTGGGAAAGCATAAGCAAATACTATGGGACACCCACTCCCCAATAATGGGAATTATGTTTGTAATATGGTGTACTGCATGGCTCTTGTAATTGGCATTGCAAGTTGCTCCATCCTAATTTTTG
>NW_027372076.1:0-14902 GCF_046119375.1 Phyllobates terribilis
ACAATCTTATATACCTGACTGCACAGACAGCGGCCATTTATTATCACCACTCACACATCTTATATACCTGACTGTACAGACAGCTGCCATTTATTGTCACCGCTCACACATCTTATATACCTGACTGCACAGACAGCGGCCATTTATTATCACCACTCACACATCTTATATACCTGACTGTACAGACAGCTGCCATTTATTGTCACCGCTCACACATCTTATATACCTGACTGCACAGACAGCGGCCATTTATTATCACCGCTCACACATCTTATATACCTGACTGTACAGACAGCTGCCATTTATTGTCACCGCTCACACATCTTATATACCTGACTGCACAGACAGCGGCCATTTATTATCACCGCTCACACATCTTATATACCTGACTGCACAGACAGCGGCCATTTATTATCACCACTCACACATCTTATATACCTGACTGCACAGATAGCGGCCATTTATTATCACCGCTCACACATCTTATATACCTGACTGCACAGACAGCGGCCATTTATTATCACCGCTCACACATCTTATATACCTGACTGCACAGACAGCGGCCATTTATTATCACCGCTCACACATCTTATAACCTGACTGCACAGACAGCGCCATTTATTATCACCACTCACACATCTTATATACCTGACTGTACAGACAGCAGCCATTTATTATCACCACTCACACATCTTATATACCTGACTGTACAGACAGCGGCCCATTTATTATCACCACTCACACATCTTATATACCTGACTGCACAGACAGCCGCCATTTATTATCACCACTCACACATCTTATATACCTGACTGTACAGACAGCTGCCATTTATTATCACCACTCACACATCTTATATACCTGACTGTACAGACAGCAGCCATTTATTATCACCGCTCACACATCTTATATACCTGACTGCACAGACAGCCGGCCATTTATTATCACCGCTCACACATCTTATATACCTGACTGCACAGACAGCGGCCATTTATTATCACCACTCACACATCTTATATACCTGACTGCACAGACAGCGGCCATTTATTATCACCACTCACACATCTTATATACCTGACTGCACAACAGCGGCCATTTATTGTCACCACTCACACATCTTATATACCTGACTGCACAGACAGCGGCCATTTATTGTCACCGCTCACACATCTTATATACCTGACTGCACAGACAGCGGCCATTTATTGTCACCACTCACACATCTTATATACCTGATTCACAGACAGCGGCCATTTATTGTCACCACTCACACATCTTATATACCTGACTGCACAGACAGCGGCCATTTATTATCACCACTCACACATCTTATATACCTGACTGCACACACAGCGGCCATTTATTGTCACCACTCACACATCTTATATACCTGACTGCACAGACAGCGGGCCATTTATTGTCACCACTCACACATCTTATATACCTGACTGCACAGACAGCGGCCATTTATTATCACCACTCACACATCTTATTAATACAGACTGTACAGACAGCAGCCATTTATTGTCACCACTCACACATCTTATATACCTGACTGCACAGACAGCGGCCATTTATTGTCACCACTCACACATCTTATATACCTGACTGTACAGACAGCGGCCATTTATTATCACCACTCACACATCTTATATACCTGACTGTACAGACAGCAGCCATTTATTATCACCACTCACACATCTTATATACCTGACTGTACAGACAGCGGCCATTTATTGTCACCGCTCACACATCTTATATACCTGACTGCACAGACAGCGGCCATTTATTGTCACCGCTCACACATCTTATATACCTGACTGCACAGACAGCGGCCATTTATTGTCACCACTCACACATCTTATATACCTGACTGTACAGACAGCGGCCATTTATTGTCACCACTCACACATCTTATATACCTGACTGTACAGACAGCAGCCATTTATTGTCACCACTCACACATCTTATATACCTGACTGTACAGACAGCGGCCATTTATTATTAACACTCACACATCTTATATACCTGACTGTACAGACAGCGGCCATTTATTATCACCACTCACACATCTTATATACCTGACTGTACAGACAGCGGCCATTTATTGTCACCGCTCACACATCTTATATACCTGACTGCACAGACAGCGGCCATTTATTGTCACCGCTCACACATCTTATATACCTGACTGCACAGACAGCGGCCATTTATTGTCACCACTCACACATCTTATATACCTGACTGCACAGACAGCGGCCATTTATTGTCACCGCTCACACATCTTATATACCTGACTGCAAAGACAGTGGCCATTTATTGTCACCACTCACACATCTTATATACCTGACTGTACAGACAGCGGCCATTTATTATCACCACTCACACATCTTATATACCTGACTGCACAGACAGCGGCCATTTATTATCACCGCTCACACATCTTATATACCTGACTGCACAGACAGCGGCCATTTATTGTCACCACTCACACATCTTATATACCTGACTGTACAGACAGCGGCCATTTATTGTCACCACTCACACATCTTATATACCTGACTGCACAGACAGCGGCCATTTATTGTCACCGCTCACACATCTTATATACCTGACTGCAAAGACAGTGGCCATTTATTGTCACCACTCACACATCTTATATACCTGACTGTACAGACAGCGGCCATTTATTATCACCACTCACACATCTTATATACCTGACTGCACAGACAGCGGCCATTTATTATCACCGCTCACACATCTTATATACCTGACTGCACAGACAGCGGCCATTTATTGTCACCACTCACACATCTTATATACCTGACTGCACAGACAGCGGCCATTTATTGTCACCACTCACACATCTTATATACCTGACTGTACAGACAGCGGCCATTTATTATCACCGCTCACACATCTTATATACCTGACTGCACAGACAGCGGCCATTTATTATCACCGCTCACACATCTTATATACCTGACTGCACAGACAGCGGCCATTTATTGTCACCACTCACACATCTTATATACCTGACTGTACAGACAGCGGCCATTTATTATCACCACTCACACATCTTATATACCTGACTGTACAGACAGCTGCCATTTATTGTCACCACTCACACATCTTATATACCTGACTGTACAGACAGCGGCCATTTATTTATTGCACTCAATATCATAGGATCTCTGGAAATGGAGGATGTTTTCTTAACACTAATGTTACCTTGTTTCTATCTATTTTTTTAGGCTTCGATGCTTCTTCTTCCATTTCTGTTGTTTCAATATCTAAAACAGTGAGTATACAAGATCCTTTCTGTACATGTCACCCCCAGGTCTCACCATCAGTTTGTTATATGCCCACCACCAGGTCTCATCGTCATTCTGTAATATGTCCAACCCCAGGTCTCACCGTCATTCTGTAATATATCCACCCCCAGGTTTTACCGTCATTCTGTTATATGTCCACCCCCAGGTCTTACTGTCATTCTATAATATGTCCACCCCCAAGTCTCACCATCATTCTGTAATATGTCCATCCCCCAGGTCTCACCATCATTCTGTAATATATCCACCCCCAGGTCTTACCGTCATTCTGTTATATGTCCACCCCCAGGTCTTACTGTCATTCTATAATATGTCCACCCCCAAGTCTCACCATCATTCTGTAATATGTCCATCCCCCAGGTCTCACCATCATTCTGTAATATGTCCACCCCTGGTCTCACCGTCATTCTATAATATGCCCACCACCAGGTCTCACCATCATCCTGTAATATGTCCACCCTCAGGTCTCATCGTCATTCTGTAATATGTCCAACCCGAGGTCTCACCGTCATTCTGTAATATGTCCACCCCCAGGTCTTACCATCATTCTGTTATATGTCCACCCCCAGGTCTTACTGTCATTCTATAATATGTCGACCCCCAAATCTCACCATCATTCTGTAATATGTCCATCCCCCAGGTCTCACCATCATTCTGTAATATGTCCACCCCTGGTCTCACCATCATTCTGTAATATGTCCACCCCAGGTCTTACCATCTTTCTGTTATATGTCCACCCCCAGGTCTTACTGTTATTCTATAATATGTCCACCCCCAGGTCTCACCATCATTCTGTAATATGTCCACCACCAGGTCTTACCGTCATTCTGTAATCTGGTTTTCTTGTGCATCATCTTTAGAAGAGGCTTCCTTCTGAGCCAACAGACATGCAGAAAAATTTGATGCAGTGTATGATCTGAGCACTGACAAGCTGACCCCCCACCACTGTAACCTCTGCAGCAATGCTGACAGCATTTGTATGTCTATTTTGAAAAGACAACCTCTCGATATAACGCTGATCACTTGCACTCAACTTCTTTGGTTCACCATTGCGAGGCCAGTTCTGAGTGGAACCTGTCTTGTTAAACTGCTGTCTGGTCTTGGCCAGCGTGCTGCACCTCTCTTTCAGGGTTTTGGCAATCGTCTTATAGCCTAGGCCATCTTTATATAGAGCAACAATTCTTTTTTTCAGATCCTCAGAGTTCTTTGCCATGAGGTGCCATGTTGAACTTCCAGTGACCTGTATGAGAGAGTGTGACAGCGATGACACCAAATTTACTACATCTGCTCCCCATTCACACCTGAGACCTTGCAACACTAATGAGCCACATGACACTGGGGAGGGAAAATGCCTCATTGAGCACAATTTGGCCATTTACACTTAGGGGTGTACTCACTTTTGTGATGCACTGTAGGTCCTTAGGATAGCTCATCAATATCTTGTGACTGAAATGCGCTTTAACAATATTGTTCGTTATATCTCCACTCTATATAGGAAAATGCCGCTTACCACCTCGGCAACAACACCAGCCTTTACTACTTCGGCAGCAACACCAGCCTTTACTACTTCGGCAGCAACACCAGCCTTTACCACTTCGGTAGCAACACCAGCATTTACCACCTTGGAAATACCAGCCTTTACCACCTTGACATCACCATCAGCCTTTACCACCTTGGCATCACCACCAGCCTTTACCACCTCAGCATCACCACCAGCCTTTACCACCTCAGCATCACCACCAGCCTTTATCAACTCGGCATCACCACCAGCCTTTACCACCTCGGCATCACCACCAGCTTTTACCACCTAGGTATCACCACCAGTCTTTACCACCTGGGCATCACCACAAACCTTTAACACCTCGGCATCACCACCAGCCTTTATCACCTCGGCATCACCACCAGCTTTTACCACCTGGGCATCACCAAAAGCCTTTACCACCTCGGCATCACCACCAGCCTTTACCACCTCGGCATCACTACCAGCCTTTACCACCTGGGCATCACCCCCAGACTTTACTACCTCGGCATTACCACCAGCCTTTACTACCTGGGCATCACCACCAGCCTTTACCACCTGGGCATCACCACCAGCCATTACCACCTCAGCATCAACATCAGCCTTTACCACCTGGGCATCACCACCAGCCTTTACCACCTCGGCATCACCACCAGCCTTTACCACCTGGGCATCACCACCAGCCATTACCACCTCGGCATCACCACCAGCCTTTACCACCTGGGCATCACCACCAGCCTTTACCACCTCGGCATCACCACCAGCCTTTACCACCTCGGCATCATCACCAGCCTTTACCACCTCGGCATCACTACCAGCCTTTACCACCTCGGCATCACTACCAGCCTTTACCACCTGTGCATCACCACCAGCATTGGCCACTTCGGAATCACCACCAGCCTTTGCCACCTGTGCATCACTACCAGCCTCTGCCACCTCGGCAGCAACACCAGCCTCTGCCACCACGGCAGCAACACCAGCCTCTGCCACCTCGGCAGCAACACCAGCCTCTGCCACCACGGCCGCAACACCAGCCTCTGCCACCTCGGCAGCAACACCAGCCTTTGCCACCTCGTCAGCAGACCAAGAGGTTGTCCAACCAGTTTTATATATTTTTTTATTTATGACACCCCAATAAATTGTATTGTACTCTACCCTTCATTCCTCTTTAATTTCACTTCATTTTCTGCACCCTTTTTGTTTACATGCTGCTCTCCAGACTGGGAAACTCCCTGTGACCTTTTTTCTAATCTCACAACCAGAACTGGCACTGTCTGGCTCAGTTGTGCAGCACTGTCTGGCTCAGTTGTGCAGCACTGTCTGGCTCAGTTGTGCAGTACTGCCTGGCTCAGTTGTGCAGCACTGTCTGGCTCAGTTGTGCAGCACTGTCTGGCTCAGTTGTGCAGCACTGTCTGGCTCAGTTGTGCAGTACTGCCTGGCTCAGTTGTGCAGCACTGTCTGGCTCAGTTGTGCAGCACTGTCTGGCTCAGTTGTGCAGCACTGCCTGGCTCAGTTGTGCAGCACTGTCTGGCTCAGTTGTGCAGTACTGCCTGGCTCAGTTGTGCAGCACTGTCTGGCTCAGTTGTGCAGCACTGCCTGGCTCAGTTGTGCAGCACTGTCTGGCTCAGTTGTGCAGCACTGTCTGGCTCAGTTGTGCAGCACTGCCTGGCTCAATTGCGCAGCACTGCCTTCTGCCCGCCTAATACGCAGCATTGTCTGTTAGTAATCTGCCCCAGCACTGACCACATTCATTCCAGCTTTGGCGCTGACTGAGCAGTGATCCTGTGCTTTCATCTGTGGCATTGCAGCACCGATCACTACTCCTCACACCACATCCACAATGGTGATAGAGTCATCACATGTCCCCAGGGGTATAATGTTTGCGGTCACAGAAAGTGTGACTGGGCGCCTGCTGAAGCCAGTGTCTACTTCAGTTGGATATGCACCCGGATGCACAATCAGCTGAAGTGTGTTACAGCGCAGAGACGTGCTGGGTCCTTGCACTGCAAAACAGACCGTCGCCCAGAGACCAGCAGCTGAGGTTGGCGTGCCAGGCATAGATGTCGCATGGCAGTGACGTTACCCTACACACACAGTCTGGCCTATGCTGGGGCTACACCATGTTTGGTCACAACATGGGTCAAGCTGCCAAACTTCGCTCTATGCCGCTGCTACATGGTAACGCGATGCCGGCGAGTAGGGTCACATTGTGAACCCCGCAGTGGTGTGACAAGTCCTGATTTTTTTAATCTGCTTGTTGCGGTACGTAGGGGACGTAATGTGACCCTATTCACTTTATTTCTGCCGCTAAGTCATGTAGCAGAAGCTTACAGTGATTATGCTGCACAACCTGCGCCATGGCCAAATCACTGTGTAACCAGCATCATACAGTATATAATAGTGTAATGTAGAGCTGAATAACCAGATTCACAGGACTCCATGGGAATCGGATCAGGGACATGCAAAGTTATTCAGTCAGAAATAGTTGCCATTGTTTTAAGTGCCACATACATCCAAGATACTTAAGTCTGAATACCAGCCGAAGAAGTGTGCAAGTTTTACAATAGATCCTGCTGATGGATTGGTCGAGTTTGTATAATATATGACGCTTGTCTGCAGTTATTGTTTTACATATAAAAATTGCAACTGCACGAATAAGGATGGATATAGATATATATTTATTTATAGTGATGTACGGCAATAAAATGGTGGCACTCCAGACGTGAGATAGTGAAAAAAATGATCTTTATTCCCCCATGTTTGTGCAACATTTCAGCTGTTCAAACTGTGAGTCTTTCTCAAGCCATGAACATTATACTGTATATAGGGTACACTGCATAATCAGTGATTAGTGATGAGCGAGCACTAAAATGCTCAGTGTCATAGAAATATTAAGGATCTCTCTCTCCCCTTAAATCCCTCACCCCCCCTCCTCCACACTGTTTGTCAGAGTAGCAGAGCTGACAATCTACAAAGCTGTCTGTATGCAAATTTACAGACACAGGAGAAGTGGCTAATAGGCAAATGCCATTTCAAAGAGAGATGGCAAACCCAATTAACATTTGAGTGTACTTTCCAGTGGCACAGGCCTGTGATAAATATACACCTGGGTGAGGAGGATGCAGCTCGTTTAGGCTTCAAGCACCACTCACAATAGCCAGCTGCAAACTCCAGGCTTTTAGGCACGAAATATTGAATATTGGAAGTTCCATAATTCTGATAATAATAGGACACATATTTTTAGTGGCAGAGTTAGCTAAGGAGCAATATGATTATTTTTCCGTAGCTGCGAGCCCCTCCGGTGAGCTGTGGCCAAAAGTACCAGAATAACGGACCGCAGCTATGCCATGTGTAGTCTCTAAGGAAAGGTAAATTCGTAACAAAGAATATGGCATTACTTGCAAGCTTCTGTGATCAACCAGCGATAAGTTATTGCGGAAGTCAGATATTTTAATAAAAATATGAAGGCTGGAGCCCAGCCCACATGATGTCATCACAAGGGGTGTATTAGCAGGTTCCCCCCTTCAACATAAAACACCCAGCCAAGGGTGGGTCAGTACTCATGCCGGGAGTTAGATATATATTTTCTAAGCACGGGTCCCATTCGATAACGGCCAGAATTGGAGCGCCTCCCCTTCAGTTAGACTGAATCGTCTCTGCGATCTGTTGAGTAAGTTCTTCTATTAATCCTTTTTATTTTGTGTAACTGTATATTTTGTACTGTAAATGTCTCCTTTCGTAAAACCTTTTGTATATTTTACATAAACACTGCCTCCCTTTTGGATTAAATATAAAATGTAAAAGTCCTGTTTATTTTGCTCTGTAATTGTTCCTCCCCCGAAGCCATATACACTACCAGAAAGCAGGCGTCAGATCAGGCCTGTATTATATTTCAAATATGGTCGGTGGTGTCAGCGAATAATCATAATTGGGCTATTGTGAGGCTGGCAGTGACCGTACTGGGGCGTATACACATATTCTAAGTGTTGGAATCCGGAGGTGTGTACACCATACACTCTGCCCGCTTGCCGATAGCTAAGTAGTGAATAATTGGGATCTTGTGTGTGCGAATCCCTAACAAATCTTGACAAAGTGACGGTAGCGGTGGGATATTGTGTGATCTTCCCGGTGTCGTAGCTGTCGCTCCTGACATTCGGGTACTCATTGCTCGAATCGAGCAAATTGAAATGCTCAGGTACTTGACCCGAGCAAAGAGCCCAATGTAGGACTTTGGGAAACTAGAGCATTTTTCCACCCTTCCCCCCGGCAGTCTGCAGGAGGCCTAAAAATTGTCGAAATCGATGGGAACAGTGCTCAAATGGCATGGGAACAGCATAGAGAAGACCACTGGAAGCATCTCTGACTCCCAGGTCACAACATACAAAAAGGAAACCAAAATGGATTTTCCTCGGAAAAATGTTAAAGAACATCCTTTCCAGGATATATAAGGCAAAATAAATAAGCAAAAACAAGAATGCTCATCCTCACCTTGGACTTTGTTCACATGTAGCGTTTTTGATGTGTTTTTGCACTTTTGCATTGCTTTCAATGGTGAAAAATACATTCACCAGTAAATGTAATTTTAACATTTTAATACCTTATCTGGCCATGTGTGTGAGAAACATGATCAGACACATTCTGTTTCATTTATGAAGGAGGAACTCTGAAATTCACAAAGACTATCTTTATAGGGCCATCAGGCGGCCCTTACTATTCTCAAAGGGCCAGCAGTCGGCCCTCACCATTGTTAGAGAGCCATTAGCCTGCTATGCTTTGTTGTTCCCATTATTAACAAGTGGGTCTCCTATACTGTTAGTGCGTATGCAGTGACTGCAAGGGCTGCCAAAAATTTGGACACACCCCAATTCCCCATTGAAGAGACATAGAGGAGGGCCTCAGTAAAAAAAATGTTCCCATTATAAGGAGTTGGTCTCAGTAAAAAAAAATATTACCATTATAAAGGAATGGGTCTCCTATAGTGTCTGCAAAGGCTGCCTAAATTTGGGAAAAACCCAATACAAATTTACAGACACATAGAGTTGTGCCTCAGTAACGACATGTTCCCCTTAGAAATTATCTGTTCTGCAATACAGTTTGTAAGGCAGCGCTATTCATCATGCTGAGGGGCACTCGCTTCACCGGGTCAATTAAAGCACACATGCAACGTCTTTCCGGTATTTCACAATCCAGCTGTTTATTACTTTTCATAAATCGCTCATAACATATTCCATCTCAGTGGCTCGCTGACATATTACACATATAATGTCCAAGAGCCTTTCCAGTGACAGATATGTCCACTTGGCTCCAGATACAGCCTTCAGCAAGGTAACAATATCAATGTCCACATCAAGCAGCGTTTTTACCTTCGCCGGGTTTTAGCTGCTTCTCTCAGCTCGGTTCTGCCACTGCTGTGGCTTTAAGGTTCACCAAACGTGGTCTCCAGGCCTCGTACCTTCCAAGGCTACTGGTATGTTTACACACATAACATCCAGCCTCTGCCTTCCAGGACTCTTGCCTTCCAAGCCTCTTGCCTTCCAAGGCTACTGGGATCCCCCCCACACACAGGGATCCAGCCTGTGCCTTTCAGGCTTCACCAGGCCTCTCTTGGCCTCTCTCTCTAGGTCTCTCTCTCTAGCCTCTCCAGGCTAATGGTGTCCCACACACAGGGAACAGGCCTCACGCCTTTCACCCCCATTTCAAAAGCACCAGGATTTATATATCCTTCAGTGCACACAGGACCTGTGATGATGTCACAGTCATGTAATTAGTCCTTCTGTGTACACAGGACCTGTGATGATGTCACAGTCATGTGATCAGTCACCTGAGGGAGAGGTACATGGTCAGCCAGAACACATCCCCTGGACCATTACAGTAATGCCGCCAGCCGCTGCATTACATATCCCCCCCTCTGTTCAAACTTGTGGGGTTGAACACATAATATACACAATCACATTATAACCCACAGTTCACACAGAGACCATGTACTTGACAATTGCGCAGCTCAGCCCCTGGAACATTAGTCATCGACATTAGCCCATTCCTTAGGGACCTACCATCTGTCATTGTCACTGACTTTGTCAAGTCACATTTCCGGGTCGTAACCTTGTCAGACCTCCCCCGCTCCCAGCAGTCAGTCGTAACCTTGTCAGACCTCCCCCGCTCCCAGCGGTCAATACAGCAGTGTGACTCACATGCCCTTGTATCTAAGGTCCGGTCCGACTCCGTACTGTCCCGTACTCTATTGGGTCGTTTGTATGGGCCTCTCAGACCCGAGTTACTGGAGGTCTCACTACCTCTAAACCCACGCCCACTACTCTCAGGACATCTTGAAAGGTCTCTAACTTCTACTGTAGCCGTTCTATTATTTGAAGGGCCATCTCTCTGTCTGGTCTCACAATTTATAGACGGCTGCTATCTTCTGCTGCTCAGGCGATTTTGTCTTTCCACTAGCAGTCTAGCGAGATTCAACTGTTCTACTTCTCGCAGGTAGGTCACTCGGTATTCCATCAGCATGCGTATATATGCAAGATTTTCTTCCTTTCCTACAGCGGAGAATGACACCATGCCGTCTTCATCTGGTATCCAGTCCTGACGATCACGTGGACTGCTTACTTTCATCACACCAGACTTCTTTACCATCCTTTGCATGGTTCGGCCATTTCTCCCAATGAGCTTTCTTTCCAGAGTCTGAGGAACCCAGATGACCTCTTCACGCAGACTTTGAGCTTTTCTCATAAGCTCTAGTTGTCTAATGGCTTGTTCCGTCTTCAACCGGACAAACCGCTTTGTGCGAATACATCGCCAGTGCATGTCACTTAAGATAGCCACCCTCTTCACTGTGACTTCTGTTGTGGACAGGACCACCAGTTGTTTAGCTTCTGAGGTCGAGTACACCTTACAGGCTCCCACGGCTTTCTTAAACTCTTCATGCATGGACTCACTGGTGCATTCTTCTCTCAAATCCTACATCTATGAGGCACTTGTACCGAGAGGTTTCTGTCTCACCAGTGGTCTCCAAACGATCATCTGGCTCAGGTTTCAGGGGCAACTGACTTTCAGCTTCTTCACCCTGTATGCTTCACCTGAGCTTACTCACCGCTACAAATTCAAGAATTTTCATCTTGACCACTTCCATTTCATACTTATCTTCTGTTAACACTCTCTTAGCTCTCCTCAGGTCCCCCTTCTCATGGTATTAAGGAGTAAGTGCAACTTGTTTGCCCTTTTACTTCTCCAAGGAGGCCTCGTTCACTGGGTGATACTTTGCCAGGCGACCTATGAGCTCGAAAACTTCTTCCTCTAGCTCAGCTACTCACCTCTCTGCAACCCATCTCTGAAGCTCTTCTGGCTTCAACTGCTCCTTTAACAGTAGAGTTCTCTCAGACCTCTCTGTCTCCAATGTGCCCACTCGGCTCTTGACAGCCAGTCTCTCAAGCTTCTCTTGCTTCAAATTGGCTTGTAGCGACTCCTTGAGCTACTTAATGTCGGCTTTTACATCCACCAAATCACCCAAGCTCGCATTATTCAAAGAGGCATTTGCTTCATACCTCCCTTCTCCGATAGACTCCTCCATCCTGCAGAATCTATCCTTAAGGCACGTCTCTGCCCTCTGGAGATTATCACAGAACGTCTGCTGCTCCTTCACTTGAGCTTCCAGTCCCGGTATCTTTCTGCGGAGATCATCATTCTCATCACAGGTGTCCTGCAGAGTGGTCTCAATCACTTGGCGCATGTGCTCTGCCTCAGCCTTATCAACCTCTAGTTTTTTCTTAACCTTGAGGAGATCCTCTAGCCGCTCCTTCTCCTGCATTAGAGGCTTTACTTGGTCCTGGAATTGCTGCAGCTCCCTCATGAGTTCACCATACTCCTTCTTGGATTCACACAGCTCCCGGTTGAACTGTTCATGCAGTTGTTCTAGATCTTGATCATGTCCAGAAACTTCATCCTGCAGTGCTCCTTTTAAGACAGATAGCTCCCTATCCCTCTGGAGTAGACCCTCATCCAGCCTTTGCTTCTCCTGCCTCAGCTCTACCCGTACCAGGGAGAAGCGATCTTTCATCTCTCACAGCTCATCTTCATACTCTGCTTTGTCAAGCGTCAACTGAAAAACCTCTTTATTTTTCTGGAACATTTCCTTCAGTTCTCGCTGCAAGTTCCTCACTGCCTGGTATATTTTCTGCCGTTCAGACTCCAGGCTCAGCACGTTCTCCAGGTTTTCCCTTAGTTGCTGTGACGCACCCAGGGGATGGGGACGACTCAGCGCCCGGGCCTTGTTGCTGGTTTCGGGGATGCCGCGGTGGCCGGCTCCCGGGGCCGTACCCTGGGGTCACTCTTAAAAGCAAGGAATTGGGAAAGGTGTATGGGAAAGGGGAAATTGTTCGTGACGCCACCCGGGGTGTCTGGTGAGGTGAGGATCACCAGCGCTGCTACAGTCCTCTGAGGCCAGTGATCAGGCAGCTTAGTTGGTACAGCTCCCCACAGGTGGAGCGGGGCCTCAGGGCAGTGTAGGAGAAGGAATGCAGGACAGAGGGGACCCAGCCGGGTCGGAAGAAGAATAGGCACACTCACAACAGTTCAATTCAGTACCTTTACTGGTGGTGTTTTCAGGCACGATCCAAGGCACTGTAGGGCGAAGGGTGCATTTCAGGACTCTCCCCAGTGAGCAGGTGTGGGGCCTCCTGTTTCTTGCTTTTTCCTGATAAGCTTATGACCTGCCTGGAGCTAGGCCTAACTTGGTCTCTGTCTTGCACCTGCTGACCTGGTGGTAGGGCCTTCTGTTGGAGAACACACTCCCTGGTCTATTGGGCCTCAGTGACTCCTGACCCTGGTATATCAATCAGCTTTTGGTGTTCCTGGGACATGTAGTTCGCCAGGGGTTCCAGTAGTTTCTGCTGATCGTAGAGATCCCTGCAGATGCAGACCCGGTGTCCGGTATGTGGTCTTGGAGTAAGCTGGCTAAGCTCCTCTGCCCCCTATGTAGCTCGCTTACTCCACTTGCCTTTGGCCGCCCTCGGGGCCCTCACTAGGCTTCACACTGGCAGTAGGCCTCACTACTCTTCACCGCTCTTACGGCGTCGGCACGCCTTGGGCTCACTAACTGAGTTCCCTGAGTCTGAGCTGGACTGACTTTAGACTGCAGACGAGACAGCCTCCCAGACTAGACTGGCTGCCTAGCTCCTTACAGACTTGACTTCAGACCAGACTGAACTGCCTAGCTCCACCTTCCCTTTTTATATCCCTATCCGGGCTCCCTCTGGTGGTCTGAGGTGGAAGGTGGAGATGTGTGAATGCTACGAGGGCCACTTGTGGAGGAATCCGTCCATGCACCCCTCTAGGATCTGTGGCACCAATGCGCAGCGGGGCGCCACATTCCCCCCTAGCAAAGCTCAGTACTCCCGGACTGAAGTACTTTTTATATCAACAATACAATAACTCTTCCCTTTATGGGAGGCACTTTGCTTGAACATTACATATAAAACATTATAAATAATAAATAGATATATACATTTCGATAAGCAACCCCAGAATTCTAGTCTCTTCAGGTGAGGTTCCCCGACAGGATGTCCATCTCACAGGGTAGAGTACTTGGTAGCTTGAGGGAAATGTCCAAAGCAAACCCTCCACGTAGGCCCTGGGGTGGCTGCAGGGCATTGCGATCCTGAGTTGGACCTCCGTTTGTGCCACACCAGACAGGTTTTTCTTCTGAGGTCACCTAAGTGGGCACTCGAGGGAGTGCAATTATTTACAAGAAGCAGTTTTTGGGCTGCACATTGTCTTCAGCCACAAAGTTCTTTATGTACCCTTACGGGTAACTAGAGATAACAAGGGAAGTGTCCATATCACTTAGATTGTCCATTATAAGGCAAAACACAAGTTAATAAATACATATACAGGAAAATAAACAAGACAATACCCCAGGGGCAACTATCTACACTGTCAGAGTTTCCTTCCTTACTCTCTGTATCTGACAGGGGTCTGACCTCGTGTGCTACGTGTCGACCTACGTGGTACTGGGATGCGTGAGGCACTAGTGTTTGCACTACCTCCCATT
>NW_027372077.1:0-14868 GCF_046119375.1 Phyllobates terribilis
TACTGTGGAGACATCATACTGTGTGTGGGGGGAATATACTGTGAGGACATCATACTGTGTGTGGGGGAATATACTGTGAGGACATCATGTGTTGTGAGACATACTGTGGTACTGTGAGGACATCATACTGTGTGTGGGGGAATGGTACTGTGAGGACATCATACTATGTGGAGGGAATGTACTGTGAGGACATCATACTGTGGTGTGGGGAATGTACTGTGAGGACATCATACTGTGTGTGGGGGAATGTACTGTGAGGACATCATACTGTGTGGAGGGAATGTACTGTGAGGACATCATACTGTGTGTGTGGGAATGTACTGTGGAAGACATCATACTGTGTGTGTGGGGGAATGTACTGTGAGGACATCATACTGTGTGTGGGGGAATGTACTGTGAGGACATCATACTGTGTGTGGGGGAATGTACTGTGAGGACATCATACTGTGTGTGGGGGAATGTACTGTGGGGACATCATACTGTGTGTGGGGGGAATGTACTGTGGGACATCATACTGTGTGTGGGGAATGTACTGTGGAGACATCATACTGTGTGTGGGGGAATGTACTGTGGGGACATCATACTGTGTGTGGGGGAATGTACTGTGGGGACATCATACTGTGTGTGGGGGAATGTACTGTGGAGACATCATACTGTGTGTGTGGGGGAATGTACTGTGAGGACATCATACTGTGTGTGGGGGGAATGTACTGTGGGGGAATGTACTGTGGGGACATCATACTGTGTGTGGAGGAATGTACTGTGGGGACATCATTACTGTGTGTGGGGGAATGTACTGTGGAGACATCATACTGTGTGTGGGGGAATGTACTGTGAGGACATCATACTGTGTGTGGGGGGAATGTACTGTGAGGACATCATACTGTGTGTGGGAATGTACTGTGAGGACATCATACTGTGTGTGGGGGGAATGTACTGTGAGACATCATACTGTGTGTGGGGGAATGTACTGTGAGGACATCATACTGTGTGTGGGGGGAATGTACTGTGGAGACATCATACTGTGTGTGGGGGAATGTACTGTGGGGACATCATACTGTGTGTGGGGGGAATGTACTGTGGGGACATCATACTGTGTGTGGGGGAATGTACTGTGAGGACATCATACTGTGTGTGGGGGAATGTACTGTGAGAACATCATACTGTGTGTGGGGGAATGTACTGTGGGGACATCATACTGTGTGTGGGGAATGTACTGTGGGGACATCATACTGTGTGTGGGGGAATGTGCTGTGGAGACATCATACTGTGTGTGGGGGAATGTACTGTGGGGACATCATACTGTGTGTGGGGGAATGTACTGTGGAGACATCATACTGTGTGTGGGGAATGTACTGTGGAGACATCATGCTGTGTGTGGGGGAATGTACTGTGGGGGCATCATACTGTGTGTGGGGGGAATGTACTGTGAGGACATCATACTGTGTGTGGAGGGAATGTACTGTGAGGACATCATACTGTGTGTGGGGGGAATGTACTGTGGGGACATCATACTGTGTGTGGGAATGTACTGTGGGGACATCATACTGTGTGTGGGGAATGTACTGTGGGGACATCATACTGTGTGTGGTGGAATGTACTGTGGAGACATCATACTGTGTGTGGAGGAATGTACTGTGGGGACATCATACTGTGTGTGGGGGAATGTACTGTGGGGACATCATACTGTGTGTGGGGAATGTACTGTGAGGACATCATACTGTGTGTGGAGGAATGTACTGTGAGGACATCATACTGTGTGTGGGGGGAATGTACTGTGAGGACATCATACTGTGTGTGGGGGGAATGTACTGTGAGGACATCATACTGTGTGTGGGGGGAATGTACTGTGAGGACATCATACTGTGTGTGGGGGGAATGTACTGTGGGGACATCATACTGTGTGTGGGGAATGTACTGTGAGGACATCATACTGTGTGTGGAGGAATGTACTGTGAGGACATCATACTGTGTGTGGGGGGAATGTACTGTGAGGACATCATACTGTGTGTGGGGGGAATGTACTGTGAGGACATCATACTGTGTGTGGAGGAATGTACTGTGAGGACATCATACTGTGTGTGGGGGGAATGTACTGATGTACTGTGGGGACATCATACTGTGTGTGGGGAATGTACTGTGGGGACATCATACTGTGTGTGGGGGAATGTACTGTGGGGACATCATACTGTGTGTGGAGGAATGTACTGTGGAGACATCATACTGTGTGTGGGAATGTACTGTGAGGACATCATACTGTGTGTGGGGGAATGTACTGTGAGGACATCATACTGTGTGTGGAGGAATGTACTGTGGGGACATCATACTGTGTGTGGGGAATGTACTGTGGGGACATCATACTGTGTGTGGGGGGAATGTACTGTGAGGACATCATACTGTGTGTGGGGGGAATGTACTGTGGAGACATCATACTGTGTGTGGGGGAATGTACTGTGAGGACATCATACTGTGTGTGGGGGAATGTACTGTGAGGACATTATACTGTGTGTGGAGGGAATGTACTGTGGAGACATCATACTGTGTGTGGGGGAATGTACTGTGAGGACATCATACTGTGTGTGGGGGAATGTACTGTGAGGACATTATACTGTGTGTGGAGGGAATGTACTGTGGAGACATCATACTGTGTGTGGGGGAATGTACTGTGGGGACATCATACTGTGTGTGAGGGAATGTACTGTGAGGACATCATACTGTGTGTGGAGGAATGTACTGTGGGACATCATACTGTGTGTGGGGGAATGTACTGTGAGGACATCATACTGTGTGTGAGGGAATGTACTGTGAGGACATCATACTGTGTGTGGAGGAATGTACTGTGGGGACATCATACTGTGTGTGGGGGAATGTACTGTGGGGACATCATACTGTGTGTGAGGGAATGTACTGTGAGGACATCATACTGTGTGTGGAGGAATGTACTGTGGGGACATTATACTGTGTGTAGGGGAATGTACTGTGGGGACATCATACTGTGTGTGGAGGAATGTACTGTGGGGACATCATACTGTGTGTGGGGGAATGTACTGTGGAGACATCATACTGTGTGTGGAGGAATGTACTGTGACGACATCATACTGTGTGTGGGGGGAATGTACTGTGGGGACATCATACTGTGTGTGAGGGAATGTACTGTGAGGACATCATACTGTGTGTGGAGGAATGTACTGTGGGGACATCATACTGTGTGTGGGGGAATGTACTGTGAGGACATCATACTGTGTGTGGGGGAATGTACTGTGGGGACATCATACTGTGTGTGGAGGAATGTACTGTGGAGACATCATACTGTGTGTGGAGGAATGTACTGTGAGGACATCATACTGTGTGTGGGGGGAATGTACTGTGGGGACATCATACTGTGTGAGGGAATGTACTGTGAGGACATCATACTGTGTGTGGAGGAATGTACTGTGGGGACATCATACTGTGTATGGGGAATGTACTGTGGGGACATCATACTGTGTATGGGGAATGTACTGTGGGGACATCATACTGTGTGTGGGGGAATGTACTGTGGGGACATCATACTGTGTATGGGGAATGTACTGTGGGGACATCATACTGTGTATGGGGAATGTACTGTGGGGACATCATACTGTGTGTGGGGGAATGTACTGTGGAGACATCATACTGTGTGTGGGGGGAATGTACTGTGGGGACATCATACTGTGTGTGGAGGATGTACTGTGAGGACATCATACTGTGTGTAGGTAATGTACTGTGGGGGCATCATACTGTGTGTGGGGTATGTACTGTGAGGACATCATACTGTGTGTGGGGAATGTACTGTGGGGGCATCATACTGTGTGTGTGGGGGAATGTACTGTGGGGACATCATACTGTGTGTGGGGGATGTACTGTGGGGACATCATACTGTGTGTGGGGGATGTACTGTGGGGACATCATACTATGTGTGGGAGAATGTACTGTGGGGACATCATACTGTGTGTGGGGGGAATGTACTGTGGGGACATCATACTGTGTGTGGGGGATGTACTGTGGGGAAATCATACTGTGTGTGGAGGGAATGTACTGTGAGGACATCATACTGTGTGTGGGAGAATGTACTGTGAGGACATCATACTGTGTGTGGGGGGAATGTACTGTGGAGACATCATACTGTGTGTGGGGGAATGTACTGTGGGGACATCATACTGTGTGTGGAGGAATGTACTGTGGAGACATAATACTGTGTGTGGAGGAATGTACTGTGGGGACATCATACTGTGTGTGGGGGGAATGTACTGTGAGGACATCATACTGTGTGTGGGGAAATGTACTGTGGAGACATCATACTGTGTGTGGGGGAATGTACTGTGAGGACATCATACTGTGTGTGTGGGGAATGTACTGTGGAGACATACTGTGTGTGGGGAATGTACTGTGGGGACATCATACTGTGTGGGGGAATGTACTGTGAGGACATCATACTGTGTGGGGGGAATGTGCTGTGGGGACATCATACTGTGTGTGGGGGAATGTACTGTGGAGACATCATACTGTGTGTGGGGGAATGTACTGTAGGGACATCATACTGTGTGGGGGGAATGTACTGTTGGGACATCATACTGTGTGTGGGGGAATGTACTGTGGGGACATCATACTGTGTGTGGGGAATGTACTGTGGGGACATCATATTGTTTGTGGGGGGAATGTACTGTGGAGACATCATACTGTGTGTGTGGGGGAATGTACTGTGGGAACATCATACTGTGTGTGGGGAATGTACTGTGGGGACATCATACTGTGTGTGGGGAATGTACTGTGGGGACATCATACTGTGTGGGGGAATGTACTGTGAGGACATCATACTGTGTGGGGGGAATGTACTGTGAGGACATCATACTGTGTGTGGGGGAATGTACTGTGGGGACATCATACTGTGTGTGTGGGGGGAATGTACTGTGGAGACATCATACTGTGTGTGGGGGAATGTACTGTGGGGAGATCATAGTTTGTGTGGGGGAATGTACTGTAAGGACATCATACTGTGTGTGGGGGGATGTACTGTAAGGACATCATACTGTGTGGGGGAATGTACTGTGGGGACATCATACTGTGTGTGGGGGGATGTACTGTGCAGACATCATACTGTGTGTGGGGAATGTACTGTGAGGACATCATACTGTGTGTGGGGGGAATGTACTGTGGAGACATCGTACTGTGTGTGGGTGAATGTACTGTGGGGAGATCATACTGTGTGTGGGGAATGTACTGTGGAGACATCATACTGTGTGTGGGGGATGTACTGTGGAGACATCATGCTGTGTGTGGGGGAATGTACTGTGGGGACATCATACTGTGTGTGGGGGGAATGTACTGTGGGGACATCATACTGTGTGTGGGGAATGTACTGTGGGGACATCATACTGTGTGTGGGGGAATGTACTGTGGGGACATCATACTGTGTGTGGGGGAATGTACTGTGGGGACATCATACTGTGTGTGGGGAATGTACTGTGAGGACATCATACTGTGTGTGGGGAATGTACTGTGAGGACATCATACTGTGTGTGGGGGGAATGTACTGTGGGAACATCATACTGTGTGTGGGGGGAATGTACTGTGGGGACATCATACTGTGTGTGGGGAATGTACTGTGAGGACATCATACTGTGTGTGGGGGGAATGTACTGTGGGGACATCATACTGTGTGTGGGGAATGTACTGTGGGGACATCATACTGTGTGTGGGGGGAATGTACTGTGGGGACATCATACTGTGTGTGGGGGGAATGTACTGTGGGGACATCATACTGTGTGTGGGGAATGTACTGTGGGGACATCATACTGTGTGTGGGGGAATGTACTGTGGGGACATCATACTATGTGTGGGGGAATGTACTGTGGGGACATCATACTGTGTGCGGAGGGAATGTACTGTGGGGACATCATACTGTGTGCGGAGGGAATGTACTGTGGGGACATCATACTGTGTGTGGGGAATGTACTGTGGGGGCATCATACTGTGTGTGGGGGAATGTACTGTGGGGACATCATACTATGTGTGGGGAATGTACTGTGGGGACATCATACTGTGTGTGGGGGAATGTACTGTGGGGACATCATACTGTGTGTGGGGGAATGTACTGTGAGGACATCATACTGTGTGTGGGGGAATGTACTGTGAGGGCATCATACTGTGTGTCGGGGAATGTACTGTGGGGACATCATACTGTGTGTGGGGAATGTACTGTGGAGACATCATACTGTGTGTGGGGGAATGTACTGTGAGGACATCATACTGTGTGTGGGGGAATGTACTGTGAGGGCATCATACTGTGTGTCGGGGAATGTACTGTGGGGACATCATACTGTGTGTGGGGAATGTACTGCGGAGACTTAATGTGTGTGGGGGGAATGTACTGTGGAGACATCATACTGTGTGTGGGGAATGTACTGTGGGGACATCATACTGTGTGTGGGGAATGTACTGTGGGGACATCATACTGTGTGTGGGGGAAGGTACTGAGGGGACATCATACTGTGTGTGGGGGAATGTACTGTGGGGACATCATACTATGTGTGGGGGAATGTATTGTGGAGACATCATACTGTGTGGGGGGAATGTACTGTGGGGACATCATACTGTGTGTGGGGGGAATGTACTGTGGGGACATCATACTGTGTGTGGGGGAATGTACTGTGAGGACATCATACTGTGTGTGGAGGAATGTACTGTGGGGACATCATACTGTGTGTGGGGGAATGTACTGTGAGGACATCATACTGTGTGTGGAGGAATGTACTGTGGGGACATCATACTGTGTGTGGGGTAATGTACTGTGGGGACATCATACTGTGTGCGGAGGGAATGTACTATGGGGACATCATACTGTGTGTGGGGGAATGTACTGTGGGGACATCATACTATGTGTGGGGGAATGTACTGTGGGGACATCATACTGTGTGTGGGGGAATGTACTGTGGGGACATCATACTGTGTGTGGGGGAATGTACTGTGGGGACATCATACTGTGTGTGGGGAATGTACTGTGGAGACATCATACTGTGTGTGGAGGGAATGTACTGTGGGGACATCATACTGTGTGTGGGGGGAATGTACTGTGGAGACATCATACTGTGTGTGGGGAATGTACTGTGGGGACATCATACTGTGTTGGGGAATGTACTGTGGGGACATCATACTGTGTGTGGGGGGAATGTACTGCGGAGACATCATAATCTGTGTGGGGGGAATGTACTGTGGAGACATCATAATGTGTGTGGGGGGAATGTACTGCGGAGACATCATAATGTGTGTGGGGGGAATGTACTGTGGAGACATCATAATGTGTGTGGGGGGAATGTACTGTGGAGACATCATACTGTGTGTGGGGGGAATGTACTGTGGAGACATCATACTGTGTGTGGGGAATGTACTGTGGGGACATCATATTGTGTGTGGGGGAATGTACTGTGGGGACATCATACTGTGTGTGGGGGAATGTACTGTGGGGACATCATACTGTGTGTGGGGGAATGTACTGTGGGGACATCATACTGTGTGTGGGGAATGTACTGTGGGGACATCATACTGTGTGTGGGGGGAATGTACTGTGGGGACATCATACTGTGTGTGGGGGGAATGTACTGTGGGGACATCATACTGTGTGTGGGGAATGTACTGTGGGGACATCATACTGTGTGGGGGAATGTACTGTGAGGACATCATGCTGTGTGTGGGGGGATTGTACTGTGGAGACATCATACTGTGTGTGGAGGGAATGTACTGTGGAGACATCATACTGTGTGTGGGGGGAATGTACTGTGGAGACATCATACTGTGTGTGGGGAATGTACTGTGGGGACATCATACTGTGTGGGGGAATGTACTGCGGGGACATCATACTGTGTGTGGGGGGAATGTACTGCGGAGACATCATAATGTGTGTGGAGGGAATGTACTGTGAGGACATCATACTGTGTGTGGGGGGATTGTACTGTGGAGACATCATACTGTGTGTGGGGGGAATGTACTGTGGAGACATCATACTGTGTGTGGGGGGAATGTACTGTGGAGACATCATACTGTGTGTGGGGAATATACTGTGGGGACATCATACTGTGTGGGGGAATGTACTGTGGGGACATCATACTGTGTGTGGGGGGAATGTACTGTGAGGACATCATACTGTATGTGGGGAATGTACTGTGAGGACATCATACTGTGTGTGGAGGAATGTACTGTGAGGACATCATACTGTGTGTGGGGGGATGTACTGTGGGGACATCATACTGTGTGTGGGGGGAATGTACTGTGGAGACATCATACTGTCTGTGTGGGGGAATGTACTGTGGGGACATCATACTGTGTGTGGAGGAATGTACTGTGAGGACATCATACTGTGTGTGTGGGGGAATGTACTGTGGGGACATCATACTGTGTGTGGGGGGAATGTACTGTGGGGACATCATACTGTGTGAGGGAATGTACTGTGAGGACATCATACTGTGTGTGGAGGAATGTACTGTGGGGACATCATACTGTGTATGGGGAATGTACTGTGGGGACATCATACTGTGTATGGGGAATGTACTGTGGGGACATCATACTGTGTGTGGGGGAATGTACTGTGGGGACATCATACTGTGTATGGGGAATGTACTGTGGGGACATCATACTGTGTATGGGGAATGTACTGTGGGGACATCATACTGTGTGTGGGGGAATGTACTGTGGAGACATCATACTGTGTGTGGGGGGAATGTACTGTGGGGACATCATACTGTGTGTGGAGGATGTACTGTGAGGACATCATACTGTGTGTAGGTAATGTACTGTGGGGGCATCATACTGTGTGTGGGGTATGTACTGTGAGGACATCATACTGTGTGTGGGGAATGTACTGTGGGGGCATCATACTGTGTGTGTGGGGGAATGTACTGTGGGGACATCATACTGTGTGTGGGGGATGTACTGTGGGGACATCATACTGTGTGTGGGGGATGTACTGTGGGGACATCATACTATGTGTGGGAGAATGTACTGTGGGGACATCATACTGTGTGTGGGGGGAATGTACTGTGGGGACATCATACTGTGTGTGGGGGATGTACTGTGGGGACATCATACTGTGTGTGGAGGGAATGTACTGTGAGGACATCATACTGTGTGTGGGAGAATGTACTGTGAGGACATCATACTGTGTGTGGGGGGAATGTACTGTGGAGACATCATACTGTGTGTGGGGGAATGTACTGTGGGGACATCATACTGTGTGTGGAGGAATGTACTGTGGAGACATAATACTGTGTGTGGGGGGAATGTACTGTGGGGACATCATACTGTGTGTGGGGGGAATGTACTGTGGGGACATCATACTGTGTGTGGGGAATGTACTGTGGGGACATCATACTGTGTGTGGGGAATGTACTGTGGGGACATCATACTGTGTGTGGGGGGATTGTACTGTGGAGACATCATACTGTGTGTGGAGGGAATGTACTGTGGAGACATCATACTGTGTGTGGGGGGAATGTACTGTGGAGACATCATACTGTGTGTGGGGAATGTACTGTGGGGACATCATACTGTGTGGGGGAATGTACTGCGGGGACATCATACTGTGTGTGGGGAAATGTACTGTGGAGACATCATACTGTGTGTGGGGGAATGTACTGTGAGGACATCATACTGTGTGTGTGGGGAATGTACTGTGGAGACATACTGTGTGTGGGGAATGTACTGTGGGGACATCATACTGTGTGGGGGAATGTACTGTGAGGACATCATACTGTGTGGGGGGAATGTGCTGTGGGGACATCATACTGTGTGTGGGGGAATGTACTGTGGAGACATCATACTGTGTGTGGGGGAATGTACTGTAGGGACATCATACTGTGTGTGGGGGGAATGTACTGTGGGGACATCATACTGTGTGTGGGGGGAATGTACTGTGGGGACATCATACTGTTTGTGGGGGGAATGTACTGTGGGGACATCATACTGTGTGTGGGGAATGTACTGTGGGGACATCATACTGTGTGTGGGGAATGTACTGTTGGGACATCATACTGTGTGTGGGGGAATGTACTGTGGGGACATCATACTGTGTGTGGGGAATGTACTGTGGGGACATCATATTGTTTGTGGGGGGGAATGTACTGTGGAGACATCATACTGTGTGTGTGGGGGAATGTACTGTGGGAACATCATACTGTGTGTGGGGGGAATGTACTGTGGGAACATCATACTGTGTGTGGGGGGAATGTACTGTGAGGACATCATACTGTGTGTGGGGGGAATGTACTGTGGGGACATCATACTGTGTGTGGGGAATGTACTGTGGGGACATCATACTGTGTGTGGGGAATGTACTGTGGGGACATCATACTGTGTGGGGGAATGTACTGTGAGGACATCATACTGTGTGGGGGGAATGTACTGTGAGGACATCATACTGTGTGTGGGGAATGTACTGTGGGAACATCATACTATGTGTGGGGGAATGTACTGTGGGGACATCATACTGTGTGTGTGGGGGGAATGTACTGTGGAGACATCATACTGTGTGTGGGGGAATGTACTGTGGGGAGATCATAGTTTGTGTGGGGGAATGTACTGTAAGGACATCATACTGTGTGTGGGGGGATGTACTGTAAGGACATCATACTGTGTGGGGGAATGTACTGTGGGGACATCATACTGTGTGTGGGGGGATGTACTGTGCAGACATCATACTGTGTGTGGGGGGAATGTACTGTGAGGACATCATACTGTGTGTGGGGGGAATGTACTGTGGAGACATCATACTGTGTGTGGGTGAATGTACTGTGGGGAGATCATACTGTGTGTGGGGAATGTACTGTGGAGACATCATACTGTGTGTGGGGGATGTACTGTGGAGACATCATGCTGTGTGTGGGGGAATGTACTGTGGGGACATCATACTGTGTGTGGGGGGAATGTACTGTGGGGACATCATACTGTGTGTGGGGAATGTACTGTGGGGACATCATACTGTGTGTGGGGGAATGTACTGTGGGGACATCATACTGTGTGTGGGGGAATGTACTGTGGGGACATCATACTGTGTGTGGGGGTAATGTACTGTGGGGACATCATACTGTGTGTGGGGAATGTACTGTGGGGACATCATACTGTGTGTGGGGGAATGTACTGTGGGGACATCATACTATGTGTGGGGGAATGTACTGTGGGGACATCATACTGTGTGCGGAGGGAATGTACTGTGGGGACATCATACTGTGTGCGGAGGGAATGTACTGTGGGGACATCATACTGTGTGTGGGGAATGTACTGTGGGGGCATCATACTGTGTGTGGGGGAATGTACTGTGGGGACATCATACTATGTGTGGGGAATGTACTGTGGGGACATCATACTGTGTGTGGGGGAATGTACTGTGGGGACATCATACTGTGTGTGGGGGAATGTACTGTGAGGACATCATACTGTGTGTGGGGGAATGTACTGTGAGGGCATCATACTGTGTGTCGGGGAATGTACTGTGGGGACATCATACTGTGTGTGGGGAATGTACTGTGGAGACATCATACTGTGTGTGGGGGAATGTACTGTGAGGACATCATACTGTGTGTGGGGGAATGTACTGTGAGGGCATCATACTGTGTGTCGGGGAATGTACTGTGGGGACATCATACTGTGTGTGGGGAATGTACTGCGGAGACTTAATGTGTGTGGGGGGAATGTACTGTGGAGACATCATACTGTGTGTGGGGAATGTACTGTGGGGACATCATACTGTGTGTGGGGAATGTACTGTGGGGACATCATACTGTGTGTGGGGGAAGGTACTGAGGGGACATCATACTGTGTGTGGGGGAATGTACTGTGGGGACATCATACTATGTGTGGGGGAATGTATTGTGGAGACATCATACTGTGTGGGGGGAATGTACTGTGGGGACATCATACTGTGTGTGGGGGAATGTACTGTGAGGACATCATACTGTGTGTGGAGGAATGTACTGTGGGGACATCATACTGTGTGTGGGGTAATGTACTGTGGGGACATCATACTGTGTGCGGAGGGAATGTACTATGGGGACATCATACTGTGTGTGGGGGAATGTACTGTGGGGACATCATACTGTGTGTGGGGGAATGTACTGTGGGGACATCATACTGTGTGTGGGGGAATGTACTGTGGGGACATCATACTGTGTGTGGGGAATGTACTGTGGAGACATCATACTGTGTGTGGAGGGAATGTACTGTGGGGACATCATACTGTGTGTGGGGGGAATGTACTGTGGAGACATCATACTGTGTGTGGGGAATGTACTGTGGGGACATCATACTGTGTTGGGGAATGTACTGTGGGGACATCATACTGTGTGTGGGGGGAATGTACTGCGGAGACATCATAATCTGTGTGGGGGGAATGTACTGTGGAGACATCATAATGTGTGTGGGGGGAATGTACTGCGGAGACATCATAATGTGTGTGGGGGGAATGTACTGTGGAGACATCATACTGTGTGTGGGGGGAATGTACTGTGGAGACATCATACTGTGTGTGGGGAATGTACTGTGGGGACATCATACTGTGTGTGGGGAATGTACTGTGGGGACATCATACTGTGTGTGGGGGAATGTACTGTGGGGACATCATACTGTGTGTGGGGGAATGTACTGTGGGGACATCATACTGTGTGTGGGGAATGTACTGTGGAGACATCATACTGTGTGTGGAGGGAATGTACTGTGGGGACATCATACTGTGTGTGGGCAATGTACTGTGGGGACATCATACTGTGTGTGGGGGAATGTACTGTGGGGACATCATACTGTGTGTGGGGAATATACTGTGGAGACATCATACTGTGTGTGGAGGGAATGTACTGTGGGGACATCATACTGTGTGTGGGGAATGTACTGTGGGGGCATCATACTGTGTGTGGGGAATGTACTGTGGGGACATCATACTGTGTGTGGGGAATGTACTGTGAGGACATCATACTGTGTGTGGGGGAATGTACTGTGGAGACATACTGTGTGTGGGGAATGTACTGTGGGGACATCATACTGTGTGGGGGAATGTACTGTGGGGACATCATACTGTGTGTGGGGGATGTACTGTGAGGACATCATACTGTGTGTGGGGGAATGTACTGTGGGGACATCATACTGTGTGTGGGGGGAATGTACTGTGGGGACATCATACTGTGTGTGGGGGGAATGTACTGTGGGGACATCATACTGTGTGTGGGGAATGTACTGTGGGGACATCATACTGTGTGGGGGAATGTACTGTGAGGACATCATGCTGTGTGTGGGGGGATTGTACTGTGGAGACATCATACTGTGTGTGGAGGGAATGTACTGTGGAGACATCATACTGTGTGTGGGGGGAATGTACTGTGGAGACATCATACTGTGTGTGGGGAATGTACTGTGGGGACATCATACTGTGTGGGGGAATGTACTGCGGGGACATCATACTGTGTGTGGGGGGAATGTACTGCGGAGACATCATAATGTGTGTGGAGGGAATGTACTGTGAGGACATCATACTGTGTGTGGGGGGATTGTACTGTGGAGACATCATACTGTGTGTGGGGGGAATGTACTGTGGAGACATCATACTGTGTGTGGGGGGAATGTACTGTGGAGACATCATACTGTGTGTGGGGAATATACTGTGGGGACATCATACTGTGTGGGGGAATGTACTGTGGGGACATCATACTGTGTGTGGGGGGAATGTACTGTGAGGACATCATACTGTATGTGGGGAATGTACTGTGAGGACATCATACTGTGTGTGGAGGAATGTACTGTGAGGACATCATACTGTGTGTGGGGGGATGTACTGTGGGGACATCATACTGTGTGTGGGGGGAATGTACTGTGGAGACATCATACTGTCTGTGTGGGGGAATGTACTGTGGGGACATCATACTGTGTGTGGAGGAATGTACTGTGGGGACATCATACTGTGTGTGGAGGAATGTACTGTGGGGACATCATACTGTGTGTGGAGGAATGTACTGTGGGGACATCATACTGTGTGTGTGGAATGTACTGTGAGGACATCATACTGTGTGTGTGGGGGAATGTACTGTGGGGACATCATACTGTGTGTGGGGGGAATGTACTGTGAGGACATCATACTGTGTGTGGGGGGAATGTACTGTGAGGACATCATACTGTATGTGGGGAATGTACTGTGAGGACATCATACTGTGTGTGGAGGAATGTACTGTGAGGACATCATAGTGTGTGTGGAGGAATGTACTGTGGGGACATCATACTGTGTGTGTGGGGAATGTACTGTGGAGACATCATACTGTGTGTGTGAGGGAATGTACTGTGGGGACATCATACTGTGTGTGGGGGGAATGTACTGTGGGGGCATCATACTGTGTGTGAGGAATGTACTGTGAGGACATCATACTGTGTGTGGAGGAATGTACTGTGAGGACATCATACTGTGTGTGGGGGAATGTACTGTGGGGACATCATACTGTGTGTGGAGGGAATGTACTGTGGAGACATCATACTGTGTGTGGAGGGAATGTACTGTGAGGACATCATACTGTGTGTGGGGGAATGTACTGTGGGGACATCATACTGTGTGTGGGGAATGTACTGTGAGGACATCATACTGAGTGGGGGAATGTACTGTGGGGACATCATACTGTGTGTGGGGGGAATGTACTGCGGAGACATCATAATGTGTGTGGAGGGAATGTACTGTGGAGACATCATACTGTGTGTGGGGGGAATGTACTGTGGAGACATCATACTGTGTGTGGGGAATATACTGTGGGGACATCATACTGTGTGGGGGAATGTACTGTGGGGACATCATACTGTGTGTGGGGGGAATGTACTGTGAGGACATCATACTGT
>NW_027372078.1:0-14838 GCF_046119375.1 Phyllobates terribilis
ATAAAAATCTGATATATCTTGATGCTGCCAAGCGCCTGAATGCCCGTCAGGCTAGGTGGGCACTGTTTTTCTCGCGGTTTAATTTCTCCGTTACTTACATCCCTGGTACTAAGAATGTTAAGGCGGATGCCTTGTCTCGCAGTTTTTCTCCCATAGTCGTTGCTGAGAAAGAGGAGAACATTTTACAAGAAGGTGTTGTGATAGCTGCTTTGGACTCCGTTTTGGAAAATGAGATTCTTAAAGCACAGGAGAATGCCTCTTCTAACACTCCTCATGGGAGGTTGTTTGTGCCTGGGACCTTTAGGAGAGATTTGTTTGTTGAGTGTCACGAATCTCGGTTGGCAGGTCATCCCGGAATCTCTGAGACCAAGAGACTGGTGGGTCGCAGTTTTTGGTGGCCTGGATGGCAGAAGGAAGTCATTAAGTGGGTGCGTCAATGTACTATATGTGCTAGATCTAAGTCCTCACATACTCCTGCTGCGGGGTTGCTTTGTCCTTTGGAGGTTCCCAGTGCTCCTTGGACACATTTGGCTATGGACTTTATAACTGACCTTCCCCCCTCTGAGGGTTTTACTGTCATCTGGGTGGTCGTGGACCGTTTTAGCAAGATGTGTCACTTGGTTCCTTTCGTCAAACTGCCCTGCGCTAAAACTCTCGCTAAGGCCTTTGTCAAAAAATTGTCAGACTTCATGGCATTCCTATTGACATTGTTTCTGATAGGGGTCCTCAGTTCGTGGCTCGTTTTTGGCGTGCCTTTTGTGATAGGTTGGGAATTCATTTGTCGTTCTCGTCCGGATATCATACTGAATCTAATGGCCAGACAGAAAGGAAAAACCAGGATGTTGAGCAGTTCTTGCGTTGTTTTGTGGCAGACAATCAAGAGGGGTGGTCTGAGTTTCTGCCACTTGCTGAATTTGCTCTGAACAATCATACATCTTCTTCTGCTGGTTGTTCGCCTTTTTTTTGTTGTTCTGGGAGACATCCGTCGTTTGGGTCGTTCTCCAAGTTGGGATCTGCCGTGCCTGAGGAGGAGAATTTTTCCGGTGATTTGGAGAGAGTTTGGACGGATGTGCGTGGTAATCTTCAGGAGGCCAACAGAAAATCTAAAGACTACTTTGATAGGAAACGACAGGAGGTTTTGTTCGCTGTTGGTGACATGGTTTGGTTGTCCTCTAGGAATCTGCGGTTGAGGATTCCTTCAAAGAAATTGGGTCCCAAGTTTGTAGGGCCCTTTAAGGTGCTTCAGGTTGTCAACCAATCTGCTGTTAGGTTGGAGGTTCCTACCTCCTGGAGAATTAATCCGGTATTTCATGTCTCTCTGTTGAAAAAAGCTGTTGTATCGGATTGTGACGCCTCTGCCTCTGTTCCTCCGGTGGTGGAGGACGGGGAATATGAAATTTCTCGCATCCTTAACTCTAGACGGTATAGAGGTAGTTTGCAGTATCTTGTGGCCTGGAAAGGTTTCGGACCCGAGGATAACTCTTGGGTGAGGTCGGATGATGTTTCCGCGTCCAGACTTATCAGAGCGTTTCACAGGAGATTTCCTGATAAGCCTGGTCCTAGGGGATCCGGAGGATCCTCTTAGAAGGGGGGGTACTGTTAGAACCTTGCTCTTAGGTCTTTTTTTCCTTTGCTGGTCACATGACCTTGTTGGCCTATTTAATCCTGCTCCGCCCTTCTGGCTTTGCTGGACTTCATTGTATATCTACTTTCTAGCTAGCCTGTGCTCTGTATCTAACTCTGTTAGTTTGCTTGGTCTACGGACCTCTATGTTCTATCTATTTTGTTTGTTCGTCTGTCTGCTACTATTTCTGTTAGGAGGTGTCCCATATTCCTCCCAGTCCTTAGTACTTGTAGGGATTCCCTCCCCACATCTATAGGTCTCCGTACAGACTAGATTAGGACTTTAGCAGGTCTGATCGCAGGATCAGGTTCCCTGTTACATCGTAGGGATTCAGCTGAGTCCTATAGAAGGGACAGATCTCCTCTCTTTCCTTAGCTTTGGTAGCAGAACATAACACATACACCAGACTATTTTCAATACATATATTTGTGTCTGAACAATAAGGGAGACACTATTACTGATTTTCTTTATGGCAAAAAATGGCAAAAGCAGGATAATACTGAGATTTGACCCGTGGAACTGCAAAACCACACTTCTATTTCTCGGGCCTACACCAGACTATTTTCAACAGATATCTTGGTGTCTGAACAATCAGGAGACACTATTACTGTTTTTCTTTATGGAAAAAATATCAAAAGCTGGAAAATAGAGAGTTTTACCGTGGGAAGGCAAAACCACAGTTATAATGTACTGGTGTATACCAGACTCTTTTAAACAGATATATTAGTGTCTGAACAATCAGCAGACACTATTACTGTTTTTCTTTACGGCAAAAAATACCAAAAGCAGGTACAGAGATTTGACTCGTGGAACTGCAAAACCACACTTCTATATCTCGGGCCAACACCAGACTATTTTCAACAGATATATTTGTGTCTGAACAATCAGGAGACACTATTATGGTTTTTCTTTACGGCAAAAAATGGCAAAAGCAGAACAATACAGAAATTTGAGCCGTGGAACTACAAAACCACACTTCTATTTCTTGGGCCTACACCAGACTATTTTCAACAGATATATTTGTGTCTGAGCAATCAGGGAGACACTATTACAGTTTTTTTTACGGCAAAAAATGACAAAAGCAGGATAATAGAGATTTTTTACCGTGGCATGGCAAAACCACAATTTTAATTTACTGGTGTATACCAGACTCTTTTAAACAGATATTTTGGTGTCTGAACAATCAGGAGACACTATTACTGTTTTTCTTTATGGAAAAAATATCAAAAGCTGGACAATAGAGAGTTTTACCGTGGGAAGGCAAAACCACAGTTATAATGTACTAGTGTATACCAGACTCTTTTAAACAGATATATTAGTGTCTGAACAATCAGCAGACACTATTACTGTTTTACTTTACGGCAAAAAATACCAACAGCAGGATAATACAGAGATTTGACTCGTGGAACTGCAAAATCACACTTCTATATCTCGGGCCTACACCAGACTAATTTCAACAGATATATTTGTGTCTGAACAATCAGGAGACACTATTACTGTTTTCAATTACGGCAAAAAATGGCAAAAGCAGGACAATACAGAGATTTGACCCGTGGAACTGCAACTGCAAAACAACACTTCTATTTCTCTGGCCTACACCAGACTATTTTCAACAGAAATATTTGTGTCTGAACAATCAGGGAGACACGATTACAGTTTTTTTTTACGGCAAAAAATGACAAAAGCAGGATAATAGAGATTTTTTACCGTGGAAGGCAGAACCACAGTTATAATGTACTGGTGTATACCAGACTCTTTTAAACAGATATATTGGTGTCTGAACAATCAGGAGACACTATTACTGTTTTTCTTTACGGCAAAAAATGCCAAAAGCAGGATAATACAGAGATTTGACCCGTGGAACTGCAAAACCACACTTCTATTTCTCGGGCCTACAACAGACTATGTTCAACAGATTTATTTCTGTCTGAACAATCAGGAGAAACTATTACTGTTTTTCTTTATGGCAAAAAATGGCAAAAGCAGGATAATACAGAGATTTGACCCGTGGTACTGCAGAACCACACTTCTATTTCTTGGGCCTACACCAGACTATTTTCAACAGATATATTTGTGTCTGAACAATAAGGGAGACACTATTACAGTTTTTTTTTACGGCAAAAAATGACAAAAGCAGGATAATAGAGATTTTTTACTGTGGAACTGCAAAACCACAGTTCTATTTCTCGGGCCTACACCAGACTATTTTCAACAGATATATTGGTGTCTGAACAATCAGGAGACACTATTACTGTTTTTCTTTATGGAAAAAATATCAAAAGCTGGATAATAGAGAGTTTTACCGTGGGAAGGCAAAACAACAGTTATAATGTACTGGTGTATACCAGACTCTTTTAAACAGATATATTAGTGTCTGAACAATCAGCAGACACTATTACTGATTTTCTTTATGGCAAAAAATACCAAAAGCAGGATAATACAGAGATTTGACTCATGGAACTGCAAAACCACACTTCTATATCTCGGGCCTACAAAAGACTATTTTCAACAGATATATTTGTGTCTGAACAATCAGGAGACACTATTACTGTTTTTCTTTATGGCAAAAAATGGCAAAAGCAGGATAATACAGAGATTTGACCCGTGGTACTGCAGAACAACACTTCTATTTCTCGGGCATACAATAGGCAATTTTGAACAGATATATTTGTGTCTGAACAATCAGGGACACACTATTACAGTTTTATTTTTACGGCAAAAAATGACAAAAGCAGGATAATAGAGATTTTTTACAGTGGAATGGCAAAACCACAGTTAAAATTTACTGGTGTATACCAGACTCTTTTAAACAGATATATTGGTGTCTGAACAATCAGGAGACACTATTACTGTTTTTCTTTACGGAAAAAATACCAAAAGCTAGATAATAGAGATTTTTTACTGTGGATGGCAAAACCACATTTATAATTTACTGGTGTATACCAGACTCTTTTAAACAGATATATTGGTGTCTGAACAATCAGGTGACACTATTACTGTATTTCTTTATGTCAAAAAATGCCAAAAGCAGAATAATACAGAGATTTGACCCATGGAACTGCAAAACCACAGTTCTATTTCTCGGGCCTGCACCAGACTTTTTTCAACAGATATATTTGTGTCTGAACAATCAGGGAGACACTATTACTGATTTTCTTTAAGGCAAAAAATGGCAAAAGCAGGATAATACTGAGATTTGACCCGTGGAACTGCAAAACCACACTTCTATTTCTCGGGCCTACACCAGATTATTTTAAAGAGATATATTGGTGTCTGAACAATCAGGAGACACCATTACTGTTTTTCTTTATGGAAAAAATATCAAAAGCTGGATAATAGAGAGTTTTACCGTGGGAAGGCAAAACCACAGTTATAATGTACTGGTGTATACCAGACTCTTTTAAACAGATATATTAGTGTCTGAACAATCAGTAGACACTATTACTGTTTTTCTTTACGGCAAAAAATACCAAAAGCAGGATAATACAGAGATTTGACTGGTGGAACTGCAAAACCACACTTCTATATCTCTGGCCTGCACCAGGCTATTTTCAACAGATATATTTGTGTCTGAACAATCAGGAGACACTATTACGACTTTTCTTTACAGCAAAAAATGGCAAAAGCAGCACAATACAGAGATTTGACCAGTGGAACTGCAAAACCACACTTCTATTTCTTGGGCCTACACCAGACTATTTTCAATACATATATTTGTGTCTGAACAATAAGGGAGACACTATTACTGATTTTCTTTATGGCAAAAAATGGCAAAAGCAGGATAATACTGAGATTTGACCCGTGGAACTGCAAAACCACACTTCTATTTCTCGGGCCTACACCAGACTATTTTCAACAGATATCTTGGTGTCTGAACAATCAAGAGACACTATTACTGTTTTTCTTTATGGAAAAAATATCAAAAGCTGGATAATAGAGAGTTTTACCGTGGGAAGGCAAAACCACAGTTATAATGTACTGGTGTATACCAGACTCTTTTAAACAGATATATTAGTGTCTGAACAATCAGCAGACACTATTACTGTTTTTCTTTACGGCAAAAAATACCAAAAGCAGGATAATACAGAGATTTGACTCGTGGAACTGCAAAACCACACTTCTATATCTCGGGCCTACACCAGACTATTTTCAACAGATATATTTGTGTCTGAACAATCAGGAGACACTATTACTGTTTTTATTTATGGCAAAAAATGGCAAAAGCAGGATAATACTGAGATTTGACCCGTGGAACTGCAAAACCACACTTCTATTTCTCGGGCCTACACCAGATTATTTTAAAGAGATATATTGGTGTCTGAACAATCAGGAGACACCATTACTGTTTTTCTTTATGGAAAAAATATCAAAAGCTGGATAATAGAGAGTTTTACCGTGGGAAGGCAAAACCACAGTTATAATGTACTGGTGTATACCAGACTCTTTTAAACAGATATATTAGTGTCTGAACAATCAGTAGACACTATTACTGTTTTTCTTTACGGCAAAAAATACCAAAAGCAGGATAATACAGAGATTTGACTGGTGGAACTGCAAAACCACACTTCTATATCTCTGGCCTGCACCAGGCTATTTTCAACAGATATATTTGTGTCTGAACAATCAGGAGACACTATTACGACTTTTCTTTACAGCAAAAAATGGCAAAAGCAGCACAATACAGAGATTTGACCAGTGGAACTGCAAAACCACACTTCTATTTCTTGGGCCTACACCAGACTATTTTCAATACATATATTTGTGTCTGAACAATAAGGGAGACACTATTACTGATTTTCTTTATGGCAAAAAATGGCAAAAGCAGGATAATACTGAGATTTGACCCGTGGAACTGCAAAACCACACTTCTATTTCTCGGGCCTACACCAGACTATTTTCAACAGATATCTTGGTGTCTGAACAATCAAGAGACACTATTACTGTTTTTCTTTATGGAAAAAATATCAAAAGCTGGATAATAGAGAGTTTTACCGTGGGAAGGCAAAACCACAGTTATAATGTACTGGTGTATACCAGACTCTTTTAAACAGATATATTAGTGTCTGAACAATCAGCAGACACTATTACTGTTTTTCTTTACGGCAAAAAATACCAAAAGCAGGATAATACAGAGATTTGACTCGTGGAACTGCAAAACCACACTTCTATATCTCGGGCCTACACCAGACTATTTTCAACAGATATATTTGTGTCTGAACAATCAGGAGACACTATTACTGTTTTTATTTATGGCAAAAAATGGCAAAAGCAGGATAATACTGAGATTTGACCCCTGGAACTGCAAAACCACACTTCTATTTCTCGGGCCTACACCAGACTATTTTCAAGAGATATATTGGTGTCTGAACAATCAGGAGACACTATTACTGTTTTTCTTCATGGAAAAAATATCAAAAGCAGGATAATAGAGATTTTTTACCGTGGAACGGCAAAACCACAGTTATAATTTACTGGTGTATACCAGACTCTTTTAAACAGATATATTGGTGTCTGAACAATCAGGAGACACTATTACTGTTATTCTTTACGGCAAAAATGCCAAAAGCAGGATAATACAGAGATTTGACCCGTGGAACTGCAAAACCACACTTCTATTTCTCGGGCCTACACCAGACTATTTTCAACAGATATATTTGTATATGAACAATCAGGAGACATTACTACTGTTTTTCTCTACAGGAAAATATGGCAAAATTAGGATAATACAGAGATTTTTTACTGTGGACAGCAAAAACCACAGTTATAATTTACTGGTGTATACCAGACCTTTTTAAATGTATATATTTGCGGCTGAACAGTGAGCGACACACTCACACTGTTTTTTAGGTACAAATGGCCCAAAAGTGGATAATACAGAGGTTTGAAACGTGGAATTGCAAAATCGCACTTCTGTTTCTCTGGCCTACACAAGACTCATTTAAACAGATATATTTGTGTCTGAACAATCAGGGAGAGACTATTACTGTTTTTCTTTACGGAAAAAATACCAAAAGCTGGATAATAGAGATTTTTTACCGTGGGACAGCAAAACCACAGTTATAATTTACTGGTGTATACCAGACTCTTTTAAACAGATATATTGTATGAACAATCAGGAGACACTATTACTGTTTTTCTTTACTGCAAAAAATATCAAAAGCAGGATAATACAGAAATTTGACCAGTGGAACTGCAAAACCACAGTTCTATTTCTCGATCATACACCAGACTATTTCAACAGATATATTTGTGTCTCAACAATCAGGGACACACTATTACAGTTTTTTTTTATGGCAAAAAATGACAAAACCAGGATAATAGAGATTTTTTACAGTGGAACGGCAAAACCACAGCTATAAATTACTAGTGTATACCAGACTCTTTTAAACAGATATATTGGTGTCTGAACAATCAGGAGACACTATTACTGTTTTTCTTTACGGAAAAAATACCAAAAGCTGGATAATAGAGATTTTTTACTGTGGGATGGCAAAACCACAGTTATAATTTACTGGTGTATACCAGACTCTTTCAACCAGATATATTGGTGTCTGAACAATGAGGAGACACTTTTACTGTTTTTCTTTACGGCTAAAAATGGCAAAAGCAAGATAATACAGAGATTTTTTACGGTGGAACAACAAAACCACAGTTATAATTTACTGGTGTACCAGACTTTTTTAAACATATATATTTGCCGCTGAACAGTGAGCAACACACTCAAACTGGGTTTTTTTAGGTACAAATGGCCCAAAAGTGGATAATACAGAGGTTTGAACCGTGGAACTGCAAAACCACACTTCTGTTTCTCTGGCCTACACCAGACTATTTTAAACAGATATATTTGTGCCTGAACAATCAGGAGACACTATTCCAGTTCTTTTTTTACGGCAAAAAATGCCAAAAGCAGGATAATAGAGATTTTTTACCGTGGAACAGCACAACCACAGTTATAATTTACTGGTGTATACCAGACTTTTTTCAATATATATATTTGCGGCTGAACAGTGAGCGACACACTCAAACTGTTTTTTTTTTTAGGTATAAATTGCCCAAAAGTGGATAATACAGAGGTTTGGCCCGTGGAACTGTAAAACCACACTTCTCTTTCTCTGTCCAACACAAGACTATTTTAAACAGATATACAGTCATATGAAAAAGTTTGGGCACCCCTATTAATCTTAAGCTTAATGTTTTATAAAAATTGGTGTTTTTGCAACAGCTATTTCAGTTTGATATATGTAATAACTGATGGATACAGTAATGTTTCTGCCTTGAAATGAGGTTTATTGTACTAACAGAAAATGTGCAATCTGCATTCAAACAAAATTTGACAGGTGCATAAGTATGGGCACCTCACCAGAAAAGTGACATTAATATTTAGTAAATCCTCCTTTTGCAAAAATAACAGCCTCTAGTCGCTTCCTGTAGCTTTTAATGAGTTTCTGGATCCTGGATGAAGGTATTTTTGACCATTCCTCTTTACAAAACAATTCCAGTTCAGTTAAGTTTGATGGTCGCCGAGCATGGACAGCCTCTTCAAATGATCCCACAGATGTTCAATGATATTCAGGTCTGGGGACTGGGATGGCCATTCCAGAACATTGTAATTGTTCCTCTGCATGAATGCCTGAGTAGATTTGGAGCGGTGTTTTGGATCATTGTCTTGCTGAAAGATCCATCCACTGCGTAACTTCAACTTTATCACTGATTTTTGAACACTATTGCCAAGAATCTGCTGATACTGAGTGGAATCCATGCGTCCCTCAACTTTAACAAGATTCCCAGTGCCGGCATTGACCACACAGCCCCAAAGCATGATGGAACCTCCACCAAATTTTACTGTGGGTAGCAAGTGTTTTTCTTGGAATGCTGTGTTTTTTTGCCACCATGCATAACGCCTTTTTGTATGACCAAACAACTCAATCTTGGTTTCATCAGTCCACAGGACCTTCTTCCAAAAAGAAATAGGCTTCTTCAAATGTGCTTTTGCATACCTCAGCCGACTCTGTTTGTGCGTACTTGCAGAAACGGCTTCTTTCGCATCACTCTCCCATACAGCTTCTCCTTGTGCAAAGTGCGTTGTATAGTTGACCGATGCACAGTGACACCATCTGCAGCAAGTTGATGCTGCAGCTCTCTGGAGGTGGTCTGAGGATTGTCCTTGACTGATCTCACCATTCTTCTTCTCTGCCTTTCTGATGTTTTTCTTGTCCTGACACTTCTGGCCTTAACAAGAACTGTCCCTATGTTCTTCCATTTCCTTACTATGTTCCTCACAGTGGAAACTGACAGGTTAAATCTCTGAGACAGCTTTTTGTATCCTTCCCCTGAACAACTATGTTGAATAATCTTTGTTTTCAGATCATTTGACAGTTGTTTTGAGGAGCCCATGATGCCACTCTTCAGAGGAGATTCAAAAAGGAGAACAACTTGCAAGTGGCCACTTTAAGTAGCTTTTCTCATGATTGCATACACCTGGCTATAAAGTTCAAAGCTCAATGAGGTTACAAAACCAAAAAAAGTGCTTTAGTAAGTCAGTAAAAAGTAGGCAGGAGTATTTAAAACAAGAAAATGATAAGGGTGCCCATACTTATGCACAGGTCAAATTTTGTTTGAATGCAGATTGCACATTTTCTGTTAGCACAATAAACGTCATTTCAAGGCAGAAACATTACTGTGTCCAACAGTTATTACATATATCAAACTGAAATAGCTGTTGCAAAAACACCAATTTTTATAAAACATTAAGCTTAAGATTAATAGGGGTGCCCAAACTTTTTCATATGACTGTATGTGTGTCTGAACAATCAGGAGACACTATTACTGCTTTTCTTTACGACAAAAAATGGCAAAAGCAGGATAACAGAGGTTTGAATAGTGGAACTGCAAAACCACACTTCTGTTTCTCTGGCCTACACCAGACTATTTTAAACAGATATATTTGTGTCTGAACAATCAGGAGGCACTATTACTGCTTTTCTTTATGACAAAAAATGGCAAAAGCAGGATAACAGAGGTTTGAACAGTGGAACTCCAAAACAACACTTCTCTTTCTCTGGCCTACACCAGACTATTTTAAACAGAAATATTTGTGTCTGAACAATCAGGGAGACACTATTACTGTTTTTCTTTACAGAAAAAATGCCAAAAGCTGGATAGTAAAGATTTTTTACCATGGGACGGCAAAACCACAGTTATAATTTACTGGTGTATATCAGATTCTTTTAAACAGATATATTGGTGTCTGAACAATCAGGAGACACTATTACTGTTTTTCTTTATGGCTACAAATGGCAAAAGCAGGATAATACAGAGATTTGACCCGTGGAACAGCAAAACCACAGTTCTATTTCTCGGGCCTACACCAGACTATTTTCAACAGATATATTTGTGTCTGAACAATCAGGAGACATTATTACTCTTTTTCTTTACGGAAAAATATGGCAAAAGCAGGATAATACTAAGATTTTTTACTGTGGAACTGCAAAACCACAGTTATAATTTACTGGTGTATACCAGACTTTTTTTAAGATATATATTTGCGGCTGAACAGTGAGCGACACACTCAAACTGTTTTTTTTTTAGGTATAAATGGCCCAAAAGTGGATAATACAGAGGTTTGAACCATGGAACTGCAAAACCACACTTCTGTTTCTCTGGCCTACACCAGACTATTTTAAACAGATATATTTGTGTCTGAACAATCAGGAGACACTATTCCAGTTCTTTTTTTACGGCAAAAAATGCCAAAAGCAGGATAATAGAGATTTTTTACCGTGGAACAGCACAACCATAGTTATAATTTACTGGTGTATACCAGACTTTTTTCAATATATATATTTGCGGCTGAACAGTGAGCGACACACTCAAACTGTTTTTTTTTTAGGTATAAATTGCCCAAAAGTGGAAAATACAGAGGTTTGGCCCGTGGAACTGTAAAACCACACTTCTCTTTCTCTGTCCTACACAAGACTAATTTAAACAGATATATGTGTGTCTGAACAATCAGGAGACACTATTACTGCTTTTCTTTACGACAAAAAATGGCAAAAGCAGGATAACAGAGGTTTGAATAGTGGAACTGCAAAACCACACTTCTGTTTCTCTGGCCTACACCAGACTATTTTAAACAGAAATATTTGTGTCTGAACAATCAGGGAGACACTATTACTGTTTTTCTTTAAGGAAAAAATACCAAAAGCTGGATAGTAAATATTTTTTACCTTGGGATGGCAAAACCACAGTTATAATTTACTGGTGTATATCAGACTATTTTAAACAGATATATTGGTGTCTGAACAATCAGGAGATACTATTACTTTTTTTCTTTACGGAAAAAATACCAAAAGCTGGATAGTAAAGATTTTTTACATTGGGATGGCAAAACCACAGTTATAATTTACTGGTGTATACCAGACTCTTTTAAACAGATATATTGGTGTCTGAACAATCAGGAGACACTATTACTGTTTTTCTTTATGGCTACAAACGGCAAAAGCAGGATAATACAGAGATTTTTTACCGTGGAACAGCACAACCACAGTTATAATTTACTGGTGTATACCAGACTTTTTTCAATATATATATTTGCGGATGAACAGTGAGCGAGACACTCAAACTTTTTTTTTTTAGGTATAAATGGCTCAAAAGTGGATAATACAGAGGTTTGAACCGTGGAACTGCAAAACCACACATCTCTTACTCTGTCCTACACAAGACTATTTTAAACAGATATATGTGTGTCTGAATAATCAGGAGACACTATTACTGTTTTTCTTTATGACAAAAAATGGCAAAAGCAGGATAAAAGAGGTTTGAACAGTGGAACTGCAAAACCCCACTTCTGTTTCTCTGGCCTACACCAGACTACTTTAAATAGAAATATTTGTGTCTGAACAATCAGGGAGACACTATTACTGTTTTTTGTATGGAAAAAATACCAAAAGCTGGATAGTAAAGATTTTTTACCGTGGATCTGCAAAACCACACTTCTCTTTCTCTATCCTACACAAGACTATTTTAAACAGATATATTTGTGTCTGAACAATCAGGAGACACTATTACTGTTTTTCTTTATGGCAAAATATGGCAAAAGCAGGATAAAACAGAGATTTGACCCGTGGAACTGCTAAACCACACTTCTATTTCTCTGGCCTACACCAGACTATTTTAAACAGATATATTTGTGTCTGAACAATCAGTGAGACACTACTACTGTTTTTCTTAACGGAAAAAATACCAAAAGCTGGATAATAAAGATTTTTTACCGTGGGACGGCAAAACCACAGTTATAATTTACTGGTGTATATCAGACTCTTTTAAACAGATGTATTAGTGTCTGAACAATCAGGAGACACTATTAATGTTTTTCTTTATGGAAAAAATACCAAAAGCTGGATAATAGAGACTTTTTACCATGAAACAGCAAAACCGCAGTTATAATTTACTGGTGCATACCAGATTCTTTTAAACAGATATATTTGTGTCTGAACAATCAGGAGACACTATTACTGTTTTTCTTTATGACAAAAAATGGCAAAAGCATAATAACAGAGGTTTGAACAGTGGAACTGCAAAACCACACTTCTGTTTCTCTGGCCTACACCAGACTATTTTAAACAGAAATATTTGTGTCTGAACAATCAGGGAGACACTACTACTGTTTTTCTTTACGGAAAAAATACCAAAAGCTGGATAGTAAAGATTTTTTACCGTGGGACGGCAAAACCACAGTTATAATTTACTGGTGTATATCAGACTCTTTTAAACAGATGTATTAGTGTCTGAACAATCAGGAGATACTATTAGTTTTTTTCCTTTACGGAAAAAATAACAAAAGCTGGATAATAGAGATTTTTTACCGTGGAACGGCAAAACCACAGTTATAATTTACTGGTGTATACCAGACTCTTTAAACAGATATATTGGTGTCTGAACAATCAGGAGACACTATTACAGTTTTTCTTTACCACAAAAAGTGGCAAAAGCAGGATAACAGAGGTTTGAACAGTGGAACTGCAAAACCACACTTCTGTTTCTCTGGCCTACACCAGACTATTTTAAACAGAAATATTTGCGTCCGAACAATCAGGGAGACACTATTACTGTTTTTCTTTATGGAAAAAATACCAAAAGCTCTATAGTAAAGATTTTTTACCGTGGAACTGCAAAACCCCACTTCTCTTTCTCTGTCCTACACAAGACTATTTTAAACAGATATATTTGTGTCTGAACAATCAGGAGACACTATTACTGTTTTTCTTTATGGCAAAATATGGCAAAAGCAGGATAACACAGAGATTTGACCCGTGGAACTGCTAAACCACACTTCTATTTCTCTGGCCTACACCAGACTATTTTAAACAGATATATTTTTGTCTGAACAATCAGGAGACCCTATTACTGTTTTTCTTTACGGAAAAAATACCAAAAGCTGGATAATAAAGATTTTTTACCGTGGGACGGCAAAACCACAGTTAAAATTTACTGGTGTATACCAGAATCTTTTAAACAGATATATTGGTGTCAGAACAATCAGGAGACACTATTAATGTTTTTCTTTATGGAAAAAATACCAAAAGCTGGATAATAGAGATTTTTTACCATGAAACAGCAAAGCCATAGTTATAATTTACTGGTGTATACCAGACTCTTTTAAACAGATATATTGGTGTCTGAACAAGCAGGAGACACTATTACTGTTTTTCTTTACGGCTAAAAATGGCAAAAGCAGGATAATACAGAGATTTTTTACTCTGGAACAGCAAAACCACAGTTAAAATTTACTGGTGTATACAAGACTTTTTTAAATATATATATTTGCGACTGAACAGTGAGCGAGACACTCAAACTGCTTTTTTTTAAGGTAAAAATGGCCCAAAAGTGGATAATACAGAGGTTTGAACCGTAGAACTGCAAAACCACACTTTTATTTCTCTGGCCTACACCAGACTATTTTAAACAGATATATTTGTGTCTGAACAATCAGGGAGACACTATTACAGTTTTTTTTACGGCAAAAAATGCCAAAAGCAGGATAATAGAGATTTTTTACCGTGGAACAGCACAACCACAGTTATAATTTACTGGTGTATAACAAACTTTTTTCAATATATATATTTGCGGCTTAACAGTGAGCGACACACTCAAACTGTTTTTTTTTTTAGGTACAAATAACCCAAAAGAGGATAATACAGAGGTTTGAACCGTGG
>NW_027372079.1:0-14539 GCF_046119375.1 Phyllobates terribilis
ACTCACTATTCTGCTGGTGCAGTCACTGTGTACATACATTACATTACTGATCCTGAGTTACATCCTGTATTATACTCCAGAGCGGCACTCACTATTCTGCTGGTGCAGTCACTGTGTACATACATTACATTACTGATCCTGAGTTACATCCTGTATTATACACCAGAGCTGTACTCACTATTCTGCTGGTGCAGTCACTGTGTACATACATTACATTACTGATCCTGAGTTACATCCTGTATTATACTCCAGAGCTTCACTCACTATTCTGCTGGTGCAGTCACTGTGTACATACATTACATTACTGATCCTGAGTTACCTCCTGTTATTATACTCCAGAGCTGCACTCACTATTCTGCTGGTGCAGTCACTGTGTACATACATTACATTACTGATCCTGAGTTACCTCCTGTATTATACTCCAGAGCTGCACTCACTATTCTGCTGGTCCACTCACTATGTACATACATTACATTACTGATCCTGAGTTACATCCTGTATTATACTCCAGAGCTGCGCTCACTATTCTGCTGGTGCAGTCACTGTGTACATACATTACATTACTGATCCTGAGTTGCATCCTGTATTATACCCCAGAGCTGCACTCACTATTCTGCTGGTGCAGTCACTGTGTACATACATTACATTACTGATCCTGTACTGATCCTGAGTTACATCCTGTATTATACTCCAGAGCTGCACTCACTATTCTGCTTGTGCAGTCACTCTGTACATACATTACATTACTGAATCCTGAGTTACATCCTGTATTATACCCCAGAGCTGCACTCACTATTCTGCTGGTGCAGTCACTGTGTACATACATTACATTACTGATCCTGAGTTATATCCTGTATTATACTCCAGAGCTGCACTCACTATTCTGCTGGTGCAGTCACTGTGTCCATACATTACATTACTGATCCTGAGTTACATCCTGTATTATACTCCAGAGCTGCACTCACTATTCTGCTGGTGCAGTCACTGTGTACATACATTACATTACTGATCCTGAGTTATATCCTGTATTATACTCCAGAGCTGCACTCACTATTCTGCTGGTGCAGTCACTGTGTCCATACATACATTACTGATCCTGAGTTACATCCTGTATTATACTCCAGAGCTGCACTCACTATTCTGCTGGTGCAGTCACTGTGTACATACATTACATTACTGATCCTGAGTTACATCCTGTATTATACTCCAGAGCTGTACTCACTATTCTGCTGGTGCAGTCACTGTGTACATACATTACATTACTGATCCTGAGTTACATCCTGTATTATACTCCAGAGCTTCACTCACTATTCTGCTGGTGCAGTCACTGTGTACATACATTACATTACTGATCCTGAGTTACATCCTGTATTATACTCCAGAGCAGCACTCACTATTCTGCTGGTGCAGTCACTGTGTACATACATTACATTACTGATCCTGAGTTACATCCTGTATTATACTCCAGAGCTGCACTCACTATTCTGCTGGTGCAGTCACTGTGTACACACATTACATTACTGATCCTGAGTTACATCCTGTATTATACTCCAGAGCTGCACTCACTATTCTGCTGGTGCAGTCACTGTGTACATACATTACATTACTGATCCTGAGTTACCTCCTGTATTATACCCCAGAGCTGCACTCACTATTCTGCTGGTGCAGTCACTGCGTACATACATTACATTACTGATCCTGAGTTACATCCTGTATTATACTCCAGTGCTGCACTCACTATTCTGCTGGTGCAGTCACTGTGTACATACATTACATTACTGATCCTGAGTTACCTCCTGTATTATACTCCCAGAGCTGTACTCACTATTCTGCTGGTGCAGTCACTGTGTACATACATTACATTACTGATCCTGAGTTACATCCTGTATTATACTCCAGAGCTGCACTCACTATTCTGCTGGTGCAGTCACTGTGTACACACATTACATTACTGATCCTGAGTTACATCCTGCATTATACTCCAGAGCTGCACTCACTATTCTGCTGGTGCAGTCACGGTGTACATACATTACATTACTGATCCTGAGTTACCTCCTGTATTATACTCCAGAGCTGCGCTCACTATTCTGCTGGTGCAGTCACTGTGTACATACATTACATTACTGATCCTGAGTTACATCCTGTATTATACTCCAGAGCTGCACTCACTATTCTGCTAATGCAGTCACTGTGTACACACATTACATTACTGATCCTCAGTTACATCCTGCATTATACTCCAGAGCTGCACTCACTATTCTGCTGGTGCAGTCACGGTGTACATACATTACATTACTGATCCTGAGTTATATCCTGTATTATCCTCCAGAGCTGCACTCACTAGTCTGCTGGTGCAGTCACTGTGTACATACATTACATTACTGATCCTGAGTTACATCCTGTATTATACCCCAGAGCTGCATTCACTATTCTGCTGGTGCAATCACTGTGTACATACATTACATTACTGATCCTGAGTTACATCCTGTATTATACTCCAGAGCTGCACTCACTATTCTGCTGGTGCAGTCACTGTGTACACACATTACATTACTGATCCTGAGTTAAATCCTGCATTATACTCCAGAGCTGCACTCACTATTCTGCTGGTGCAGTCACGGTGTACATACATTACATTACTGATCCTGAGTTATATCCTGTATTATCCTCCAGAGCTGCACTCACTAGTCTGCTGGTGCAGTCACTGCGTACATACATTACATTACTGATCCTGAGTTACATCCTGTATTATACTCCAGAGCTGCACTCACTATTCTGCTGGTGCAGTCACTGTGTACATACATTACATTACTGATCCTGAGTTACATCCTGTATTATACTCCAGAGCTGTACTCACTATTCTGCTGGTGCAGTCACTGTGTACATACATTACATTACTGATCCTGAGTTACATCCTGTATTATACTCCAGAGCTGCACTCACTATTCTGCTGGTGCAGTCACTGTGTACATACATACATTACTGATCCTGAGTTACATCCTGTATTATACTCCAGAGCTGCACTCACTATTCTGCTGGTGCAGTCACTGTGTACATACATTACATTACTGATCCTGAGTTACATCCTGTATTATACCCCAGAGCCGCACTCACTATTCTGCTGGTGCAGTCACTGTGTACATACATTACATTACTGATCCTGAGTTACATCCTGTATTATACTCCAGAGCTGCACTCACTATTCTGCTGGTGCAGTCACTGTGTACATACATTACGTTACTGATCCTGAGTTACATCCTGTATTATACTCCAGAGCTGCACTCACTATTCTGCTGGTGCAGTCACTGTGTACATACATTACATTACTGATCCTGAGTTACATCCTGTATTATACTCCAGAGCTGCACTCACTATTCTGCTGGTGCAGTCACTGTGTACATACATTACATTACTGATCCTCAGTTACATCCTGTATTATACTCCAGAGCTGCACTCACTATTCTGCTGGTGCAGTCACTGTGTACATACATTACAATACTGATCCTGAGTTACACCCTGTATTATACTCCAGAGCTGCACTCACTATTCTGCTGGTGCAGTCACTGTGTACATACATTACATTACTGATCCTGAGTTACATCCTGTATTATACTCCAGAGCTGCACTCACTATTCTGCTGGTGCAGTCACTGTGTACATACATTACATTACTGATCCTGAGGAGGTTAATTTTTTTTTTAATTCTGTGGAAGCAGAAAAGCAATGTCTGACTTTCATTTGTTCATTTTCATAGATTTTTCATTCATTATTACTTTTGTCAGATTCAGGTGATCTCTGTGACCATTGTGGCTTTTCTTTCATTAAACGAGGGGTACCAACAATTTTGACCACGTGTGTAATTTAAAAAAAAAACGGTGTGCATGATAACCAGTCAAGGTAAAGCAGTTGGCGTCGTCTTGGTGTCCAGCGCTTGTGGTTAGCAGTACAGGTGACGCTATGCACAGGTGCCGTCTGATCAGCATCGTCTCCTCTCGCTGCTGTCAGTGGCACCAGGCACAGGATGATGAGGGTTAGGGTTAGGATGGTAGTAGTAGTCATCAGCCCGCGCCTGACCAGCTGTAATCCACCAGTCAGAGCCAAAATACATTTTTGGTAAAACAAAAAAATTGGCTACAAAAGTGGACGACCCCTTTAATTCCTGACTGACCATTGGCAATCAATTACTGACTGCTATAAACTGGACAGAACCATCTGCTTTCAGGGGAGGGGGGTGGTCATTTATATATTCATCTCATAAGCAGTGCTATGACGTTTTTGAGTACTGGGATGACCACGGGGTCAGGGATTTATCTTTCACCCCCATCCCTTCTCCTTCATTTGCCACTTACAGCACAATATAGTCCTTTATCGGGGTAAATGTTTATTTGCACCCCCTCAAGTTCCAGGACGATTTGCCCCGCCTACAGTTAAACCCCCGCTTAAAGCTGTTGTTAAAGGGACAGGCTATATTTTTTGCAAACTCTAGAATAACCCTTATATGATGATTTATATTAACCTCTTGTCTCTTCCATAGGTTCCCCCATTGATGCCCGCGATATAACAGCTATACCTCGGCAACATTTCTGGATTTCATCATCTTTGGATTTTCTCTATTTTCCTGCTTTTGGATTTTTTTTTTGCTGTTCAAAATGAAGATTCATCTTTTCGTTGGGACTGTATTAACATTCATTCTTCATACACGGATTTGCCAGAGCATCAAATGGCTGTGAGTAATCTCCCCGTACATTATAATGGGATTATCGTCCAGCTGACTGTCATTATGTAACACATGGAGAATCTGCTCATATTTACGCAAGAGTCCACCTGTAGGTGAAATGGGGTACTGCAGTCATCTGTAGGCGAAGAAAACAAAAGTGCTTCCCATGCCTACCGTGCCCCCAAATGATCAGCAGATGCTAATTTTCCCCGTATAAGGGGGAAAAATTCCTTCCCGACTCTATATATGAATTCCCTGGATCATCACCCCATCTCCAAAATCTGCTACTCGTGACCTGTAATATTATATTTATCAAGAAAAGCATCCAGGCGCCTTTTGTACAGGTTTAGTACATCGACCATTACAATATGTTGTGGAAGAGCGTTCCTTAACCTCACTTCTCGTACAGTAAAGAATCCTTAGTCTCACTGCTCATACAATATTGAATTTATTTTCTTACTGCTTGTACAGGAAAGAATCCATAGTTTCATTGTTGGTTTAGTAAAAAATCCATAGTCTCACTGTTTATACAGTAATGAATCTGCTTCTACAGTAAAGAATCCATAGTCTCACTGCTCCTACAGTAAAGAATCCATAGTCTCACTGCTCCTACAGTAAAGAATCCATAGTCTCACTACTCCTACAGTAAAGAATCCATAGTCTCACTGCTCCTACAGTAAAGAATCCATAGTCTCACTGCTTGTACAGTAACGAATCCAAAGCCTCACTGCTTATACAGTAATGAGTTGATAATATTATTGTACCTACAATAAAGTAACGATAGTTTCACTAGCTTCAGTGCTCGTATAGTAAAGAATCCATAGTCTTACTGCTCGTATATAATCCATATTCTCACTGCTCGTAGAGAATCCATAGTCTCACTGCTCTTACAGTAAAGAAGCCATAGTCTCGCTGCTCGTAAAAATTTAATAGTCTCGCTGCTCTAACAGTAAAGAATCCATAGTTTCACTGCTCTTACAGTAAAGGATCTATAGTGTCACTGCTCTTACAATAAAGAATCCATATTCTCACTGCTTGTAAGAATCCACAGTCTCACTGCTCTTACAGTAAAGAATCCATAGCTCCATTACTCTTACATGAAAGAATCCATAGTGTTACTGCTCTTACAGTAAAGGATCCATAGTGTTACTGCTCTTACAGTAAAGGATCCGTAGTGTTACTGCTCTTACAGTAAAGGATCCATAGTCTCACTGCTTATACATTAATCTACATTCTCACTGCTCTAACAATAAAGGATCCATAGTTTTACTGCTCTTACAGTAAAGGATCCATAGTGACACTACTCTTACAGTAAAGTAAAGGATCCATAGTCTCATTGTGCTAGTGAAGAATCCATAATCTCACTGCTCGTACAGTAGAGAATCCATAATCTCACTACTCGTACAGTAAAGAATCCATAATCTCACTGCTCGTACAGTAGAGAATCCATAATCTCACTACTCGTACAGTAAAGAATCCATAATCTCACTGCTCGTACAGTAAAAAAACCATAGTTTCACTGCTTGTATAGTAAAGAATCCATAGTTTCACTGCTCGTATAGTAAAGAATCCGTAGTCTCACTGCTCGTATTGTAAAGAATCTATAGTCTCACTGCTCGTACTGTAAATAATCCATAGTCTCACTGCTCGTACAGTAAAGAATCCATAGTCTCACTGCTCTTACAGTAAAAAATCCATAGTCTCACTGCTCGTACAGTAAAGAATCCATAGTCTCACTGCTCGTACAGTAAAGAGTCCATAGTCTCACTGCTTGTACAGTAAAGAATCCATAGTCTCACTTCTCATACAGTAAAGAATCCATAGTCTCACTGCTCGTACAGTAAAGAATCTATAGTCTCACTGCTCGTACAGTAAAGAATCCATAGTCTCACTGCTCGTACAGTAAAGAATCCATAGTCTCACTGCTCGTACAGTAAAGAAGTCTCACTTCTCATACAGTAAAGAATCCATAGTCTCACTGCTCGTACAGTAAAGAATCCATAGTCTCACTGCTCATACAGTAAAGAATCTATAGTCTCACTTCTCATACAGTAAAGAATCTATAGTCTCACTGCTCGTACAGTAAAGAATCCATAGTCTCACTGCTCGTACAGTAAAGAATCCATAGTCTCACTTCTCGTACAGTAAAGAATCCATAGTCTCACTGCTCGTACAGTAAAGAATCCATAGTCTCACTGCTCGTACAGTAAAGAATCCATAGTCTCACTTCTCGTACAGTAAAGAATCCATAGTCTCACTGCTCGTACAGTAAAGAATCCATAGTCTCACTTCTCATACAGTAAAGAATTGCCATCTGTGATAATGATAAAACCTTCTGTCCTCTGGAGGTAGAGGATGTCCCTTTGTCACCGTCACAGGCCTAAGCGAAAGTAGATCATTAGAGAGATCTCTGTATGGTTTCCACAACTCTTGCCTCTGTGTCGTACTCTCCGATCTCTTTTGGAATCCTAAAAACTAAAACCTTTAACCCCTGAACTACTGTCTTAAGACAGTTGCAACCTCCACCCGACAAGATGGGACCAGCAGTGCCCACATAGTAGTGTCACCGGACCCGCAATATCTCAGTACCACAATCTATGACCGCACCCAAGTTACTTGCCCCAAAAGTAGGGGTTGTAGCGGAGGTCATGTAAAGACGTCTGTCCTGTGGTCGCTATGCATCTTCCCGGTTGTGCCAGCCACCATGAGATGCCCATTGAGCAGTGCCAGCAGAACATTAATATACTGATCCTCAGACACTTGGAACATCTATAGAACAGTCACATATTGTTGCCTGATAATGTGAAAAAGGAGCAATCGGCTCACCTGTCCGGGTGCACGGCAAAATACTGCAGTAATAGCAACAGTCCAACCATTAGCCGGCACTCGCAGCTTCCTAAAAGAATTGCTTCATTGATCCAGTGGTATAAAAGGCACAAAAATGGATGAACACAACAGCACAAAAATTAAAAAGGCAGAAAAGAAATATCCGCTGCGCTCCCAGGCAACATGTGTCAGACCTGCATGATCCTCTGTCAAGCCTTGTCAAAGGACCATGCAGGTCTGAAACATGTTGCCTGGGAGCACAGCGGATATTTCTTTTCTGCCTTTTTAATTTTTGTACTTTTTATACTACTGGATCAATAAAACAATTATTTTAAGAAGATGTGAGTGCCGGCCATCGTTTGGACTGTTACAACGTATAAGTGCCTGTTATACTGTCCTACTTTATTTCAGCATCCATGTAGCGGTACAGAACTAAGCCTGAGACATTTGCCTTCCTCTCGTCCTACCCTCTATGGATATATATTATTTTAATGAAGTAAAATGAATAGTATATTATTTCTGCACAACAATGGCGTTATTATCCATGCACCATATGGATCGGTTACTCTGACACTGTATGGCACTGTATTTCTTCTGCACTATGTGGAGGTGTAATCTGAGCACATTATTCCAGCGCTCCGGACCGGCCGCCGCTCTCCTAATGTAAAATCAGCAGCATTTCTATATACACCTTGAGGTGAGGCATTAAAAAACGTCCGTCTGAACACGGCCTTACGCCACTGCTCATCAGACCTGTTCGGATTGCATAGTATTTATGGAGGAGCTCAGTGGCCAGATCCTCAAAACTTTTTGTCTGATGCTGAAAACTTTTTTTTTTTCTTTCCAAAAATGTTAAAATGTAGCAAATAATTTCATATTTTTAATAGGATTGATTCTACTTAACACTTAATTTAAAGCGTTCGAAATTTTGTTGATTTTAACAAATTTTTGTCTCTTTTAATTTTTTTGGGGAAGAGGAACGTTTTGCATTCTTGCAGTTCTGCAAAACTTTTCTTCATGCCCTTGTAGGATCGGGGAGGGACCTTGTATTGTTGGCGGGATGATGTTATTTGCGAGCCTCTCATTCAGTCTCAATGGATACAAAAGAAGTCTCATTCTGAGGGAGGAATTCAGCTGTGGATAAGCATTAAACAGAATGATACGGGCGATCAACTCTGCACAAAGCCGCCCCGCCGCTGCATTGTGAGACGGCCGTACAGACAAATGTTACGGTTTTGAAAACATTGCCAGCGAACAATCGGGCATCACTCATGCACCTAATTATTGGAACATATCTGGAAGGCAAAAAAAAAAGAAAGAAAAAAAAAACGAAACTTTTTCCATCTTTACTTTTTAATTTGCGTCGTCTTGTTGGACGGATCGGCGTGATTATGGTTGTCTTTACACGTTTTCATTAAAGGATCTTGTTCAGGAATTCACTGTTATTCTCGCCGGCTCCCTTTAAGCCAGTGCACACAGTTTATGAAAGGCCGCTAATGATATTTGCCGTGCCATCGCATGCAAAAACTGGCTGCAATTAATTAACTTGACAGGCGCGCCTTAAAACAGATGCACATGAGAGATGTAGCAGAGCTGAAAATGGTCATTCACAATTAGCCAGAGTATTCAGGCAATTGCTTACAATACAATTCCACAGAGCAGCAGTGGGGAATTCCTAGGCTATGGGTCCAATATGCCTATGGGGCTGTAAAGTTTGGACCATACTCCAAACATGAAGGTTCTACATGGGAGCAAGTCGCTTTAGCTTGACCCCGTTCCATCAGATGACTAAAGGTAGGGATCGGTAATCTAGAAGACCCAGCATATCCATTAAATCCAGTGCATGTCCACATGGGATGTATCCTAATGGTTTTCTTACTGCAGATTTCCCCCACTAGTAATTGTTGTCTTAAGGGGCCATGGCATAGCTAAAGGGGTTCTAAACTCATAACTTCACCTTAAAGAGGTTACCTAATCCCTGTGAATGTCCGGGGCCAACAAGTCCCAGCGGGCTAGATATGTCTATAAATGACATGGTTGGCCATTCATGCATTCGGCCACTGCAAGAGAAATGTGTTTTAGATGTAGCAAGATTGAACAGGTTGCAATCAGGTAATTTTTTTTCTCCTTTAAGGAGGACCTGTCACATTCTATAAATGCGGAATTATTTTACCCGGTGTAAATGCCGCTGTTCTCCTGAATCCGGCGCTGTTTTTCTTTTATTCCTGCGCCTCTCTGTTCCTGAGATATGGCCTTCTCTTACCTGTATGTAAATCTAGTCTTCTTAGCTAAGGGGCGTGGTCCTCAAGAAAATGAACAGTGGAGGACCACGCCCATTTTGATAAAAAGACTAGATTTACATACAGGGAAGAAGAGGCCCATATCTCAGGAACAGAGAGGCGCAGGAACAAAAGAAAAACATCGCCGGATTCAGGAGAACAGCGGCATCTTGTTAGGCACGCAGGTGGTTTCACAGACCCACTGTACCACGGGGCCGGGTTTACCTAAGAAGGGCATAGCTAAGCGGCTAATAGGTGTTCACTGGAGCCCCTGATGGTGGAGACAGACTTGAGCTGCAGGTAGTCGCCAGGTACCACTCCTAGGCAGTTTCCAGTACTGCAGCTGCAGGTACGCAGGCACGAAGGCTCCGTTCAAACTACTAAGTTCTAGATCCTCTGGCAGAAAGGTACTGGTACGGACACGGACTCGGACTCCATTCAGACCACCAGGTTCAGGATCCTCAGGCAGAACTGTTACTGACACGGAAGGACAGGACTGATTCAGGCACCGCTGGAGCAGCTTCATGGTTCAGGTGCCGCTGATGCGGCTTCAGTGTTCGGAGACTGGTTGTAGCAGTCCGGAGACAAGGAATACATGTTTAGGACTGGCCGCACAAGGACCAGGAACTTCAGGTTCAAGACTGGCCGCACTAGGACCAGGGACTTTGGGTTCAGGACACTGTCCACACCGGGACCAGGAATATGGGTTCAGTAAGCTGGCCACACCAGAATTAGGCATTCGGGTTCAGGTCACTGGCCACACCAAGACCAAGGGACCTCACAACTTCACTGGTAGAATACTACACTACCTAATGACTCAATGTGTTGCTTGGCACCTCCCTATTGGGGAAGGTGCCTTTAAAACAAAATACCTCCCAGCTATTGTCTGGGAGCCATCTTGCAGGTGAACACTCACATTAAATGCCTCTCAGCTATAGGCTGAGGGCATATTACTATATTCGGACTTGTTCCTTTAAGAGCAGGAAAGCGTGCCCACCCTAGGTGCGCCACCGGGACTCAGAACAGGAAGGAAGCAGGGCGCACGATGAGGACCATGCCGTGCTGCCGGCGTGGTGAGTATGCCAGTGTCCCTGCATAGAGAGGGAAGGTGAACCATGCAGGGGCGCCGGCAATAGCGTTACAGATTTACACCAGTTAAAAAAGTACATATTTATGGCAAATGACAGGTTCTCTTGAGATGTCATAATTTGACCAGCAATCCTTTGTTAAAGCACAGATACAGGATATGGCGCTAATATAAATTTCTGCCAAATACCAGCTGTGCTACATCCAGCCTTTGAGGGGTTAATCAGCTTTATTTGTGAGTAACATGTGAAGTGTTCGTGACAGATGAAAGTTTGGATTAGACTGCTATGTGAAGTATGATCTGCAGTCAGATGCACGTTTCCCGCACTCACACCTGTTGGATATTGGCTGGAAATGAAATCATAGATTCACTTTCATGAACCGGAAAGGTTCCCGCATGAGGAGCGCAGTAAGGCGAGATCCATCAGCCTATCAATATCCTGGTCCATTGGGTCCTGGTTTTGCGTCATAATCCTTTCCAGTCTGGAAATAGGTGGTCCATGGCAATATTAGTTTATTCTTCATGGTCCAATATAAAGAACTAGAGAAAATTGCGTCAAACATAATAGGGTACGGACCGCATGGGTTAAGAATCATAATGGATACCTGCCTCTCCCTCCATCTCATATACTAGAAATGTCCTTTTCTTCTTCATATTGGACATTATCTTATGGGAGCCTAAGATCCCTCAGCTCCCCCCCGCCCACTGTCAAATGATCCAAGAGAACCAGCACTGAGTTCCATCCACTGACGGAGTGGTGCTGCTTCTCCTTGGAGTGGTGTAAAGGTGCATCATTTGCCCGCCTCGCAGCTAGCAAGATAAATGAGTAAAGCAGCCAGCTGCCACTTCCTTTTTGTCTCAGTCGCTGCTGCCAGTTTCTAAGTGAAGTGTTACGCTCAAGATGATTTTGTGATCAGCTGCTGTACTCTGCATCTGCAGCGACTGAGAGGACAGAAGCTGAGAAGGTAATCTAAATCTGTTTAGGGCTAGAGATAGTGTTAGGGCAGAAGTTGGAGTTGGGGCTACGGCAAGGGTTGGAGTAAGGGATAGAGTTAGGGTTATGTCAAGGGTTGGACTTAGGGATAGAGTTAGGGTTATGGCAAGAGTTGGCGTTAGGGCTAGAGTTAGGGTTATTGCAAGAGTTGGAGTTAGGGCTAGAGTTAGGGTTAGGTCAAGGACTGCAGTTAGGCTAGAGCTAGGGTTAGGGCAAGGGTTGGAGTAAGGGATAGAGTTAGGGTTATGGCAAGGGTTGGAGTTGGATAGAGTTAGGGTTATGTCAAGGGTTGGAGTTAGGGATAGAGTTAGGGTTATGGCAAGAGTTGGAGTTAGGGCTAGAGTTAGGGTTAGGTCAAGGACTGCAGTTAGGCTAGAGCTAGGGTTAGGGCAAGGGTTGGAGTAAGGGATAGAGTTAGGGTTATGGCAAGGGTTGGAGTTAGGGTTAGGTCAAGGGCTGGAGTTAGGGTTAGGACAAGGGCTGGAATTTGGGCTAGAGTTAGGATTAGGTCAAGGGCTGGAGTTAGGGCTAGAGTTAGGGTTAAGGCAAGGGTTGGAGTTAGGGACAGAGTTACCGTTAGGTCAATGGCTGGAGTTAGGGCTAGAGTTAGGGTTAGGGTTGAAGTTAGGGATAGAGGTAGGGTTATGGAAAGGGTTGGAGCTAGGGCTAGAGTTAGCATTAGGTCAATGGCTGGAGTTAGGATTAGAGTTAGGGTTAGGTCAAGGGTTGGAGTTAGGATTAGAGTTAGGGTTAGGTCAATGGCTGGAGTTAGAGCTAGAGTTAGGGTTAGGGCAAGGGTTGAAGTTAGGGATAGAGTTAGGGTTAGGTCAATGGCTGGAGTTAGAGCTAGAGTTAGGGTTAGGGCAAGGGTTGAAGTTAGGGATAGAGTTAGGGTTATGGAAGGGGTTGGAGTTAGGGCTAGAGTTAGGGTTAGAGCAAGGGCTGGAGTTAGGGTTAGGTCAAGGGTTGGAGTTAGGGATAGAGTTAGGGTTAGGTCAAGGGCTGGAGTTTCGGCTAGAGTTAGGGTTAGGTCAAGAGCTGAAGTTAGGGTTAGGGCAAGGGCTGGAGTTAGGGCTCGAGTTAGGGTTAGGGCAAGGGTTGGAGTTAGAGATAGAGTTAGGGTTAGGTCAAGGGTTGGAAATAGGGACAGAGTTAGCGTTAGGTCAATGGCTGGAGTTAGGGCTAGAGTTAGGGTTAGGGTTGAAGTTAGGGATAGAGTTAGGGTTATGGAAAGGGTTGGAGCTAGGGCTAGAATTAGCGTTAGGTCAGTGGCTGGAGTTAGGGATAGAGTTAGGGTTTGGTCAAGGGCTGGAGTTAGGGCTAGAGTTAGGGTTAGGTCAAGATCTGAAGTTAGGGTTAGGGCAAGGGCTGGAGTTATGGCTAGCTTTAGGGTTAAGGCAAGGGTAGGAGTTAGGGATAGAGTTAGCGTTAGGTCAATGGCTGGAGTTAGGGCTAGAGTTAGGGTTAGGTCAAGGGTTGAATTTAGGGATAGAGTTAGGGTTATGGAAAGGGTTGGAGTTAGGGCTAGAGTTAGGGTTAGAGCAAGGGCTGGAGTTAGGGTTAGGTCAAGGGTTGGAGTTAGGGATAGAGTTAGGGTTAGGTCAAGGGTTGGAGTTACGGCTAGAGTTAGGGTTAGGTCAAGAGCTGAAGTTAGGGTTAGGGCAAGGGTTGGAGTTAGGGTTAGAGTTAGGCTTAGGGCAAGGGTTGGAGTTAGGGCTAGAGTTAGGGTTAGGTCAAGGGCTGGAGTTAGGGCTAGAGTTAGGGTTAAGGCAAGGGTTGGAGTTAGGGACAGAGTTAGCGTTAGGTCAATGGCTGGAGTTAGGGCTAGAGTTAGGATTAGGGCTAGGGTTGAAGTTAGGGATAGAGTTAGGGTTATGGAAAGGGTTGGAGTTAGGGCTAGAGTTAGCATTAGGTCAATGGCTGGAGTTAGGGTTAGAGTTAGGGTTAGGTCAAGGGTTGGAATTAGGGCTAGAGTTAGGGTTAGGTCAAGAGCTGAAGTTAGGGTTAGGGCAAGGGCTGGAGTTAGGGCTAGAGTTAGGGTTAAGGCAAGGGTTGAAGTTAGGGATAGAGTTAGGGTTATGGAAAGGGTTGGAGTTAGGGCTAGAGTTAGGGTTAGGTCAAGGGCTGGAGTTAGGGCTAGAGTTAGGGTTAAGGCAAGGGTTGGAGTTAGGGACAGAGTTAGCGTTAGGTCAATGGCTGGAGTTAGGGCTAGAGTTAGGGTTAGGGTTGAAGTTAGGGATAGAGTTAGGGTTATGGAAAGGGTTGGAGTTAGGGCTAGAGTTAGCGTTAGGTCAATGGCTGGAGTTAGGGATAGAGTTAGGGTTTGGTCAAGGGTTGGAGTTAGGGCTAGAGTTAGGGTTAGGTCAAGATCTGAAGTTAGGGTTAGGGCAAGGGCTGGAGTTATGGCTAGCTTTAGGGTTAAGGCAAGGGTAGGAGTTAGGGATAGAGTTAGCGTTAGGTCAATGGCTGGAGTTAGGGCTAGAGTTAGGGTTAGGTCAAGGGTTGAATTTAGGGATAGAGTTAGGGTTATGGAAAGGGTTGGAGTTAGGGCTAGAGTTAGGGTTAGAGCAAGGGCTGGAGTTAGGGTTAGGTCAAGGGTTGGAGTTAGGGATAGAGTTAGGGTTAGGTCAAGGGTTG
>NW_027372080.1:0-14408 GCF_046119375.1 Phyllobates terribilis
AGAGGTTAGCGTCAGAACAACTAGGGTTAGCGTCAGGACAACTAGGGTTAGCGTCCGAACAACTAGGGTTAGCGTCAGGACAACTAGGGTTAGCGTCAGGACAACTAGGGTTAGAGTCAGGACAACTAGGGTTAGCGTCAGGACAACTAGGGTTAGCGTCAGGACAACTAGGGTTAGCGTCAGGACAACTAGGGTTAGCGTCAGGACAAGTAGGGTTAGCAGCAGGACAACTAGGGTTAGCGTCAGGACAACTAGGGTTAGCGTCAGGACAACTAGGGTTAGCGTCAGGACAACTAGGGTTAGCGTCAGGACAACTAGGGTTAGCGTCAGGACAACTAGGGTTAGCGTCAGGACAACTAGGGTTAGCGTCAGGACAACTAGGGTTAGCGTCAGGACAACTAGGGTTAGCGTCAGGACAACTAGGGGTTAGCGTCACGACAACTAGGGTTAGCGTCAGGACAACAAGGGTTAGCGTCAGGACAACTAGGGTTAGCGTCAGGACAACTAGGGTTAGCGTCACGACAACTAGGGTTAGCGTCAGGACAACTAGGGTTAGCATCAGGACAACTAGGGTTAGCGTCACGACAACTAGGGTTAGCGTCACGACAACTAGGGTTAGCGTCAGGACAACTAGGGTTAGCGTCAGGACAACTAGGGTTAGCGTCAGGACAACTAGGGTTAGCGTCAGGACAATAGGGTTACCGTCAGGACAACTAGGGTTAGCATCAGGACAACTAGGGTTAGCGTCAGGACAACTAGGGTTAGCGTCAGGACATCTAGGGTTAGCGTCAGGACAACTAGGGTTAGCGTCAGGACAACTAGGGTTAGCGTCAGGACAACTAGGGTTAGCGTCAGGACAACTAGGGTTAGCGTCAGGACAACTAGGGTTAGCGTCACGACAACTAGGGTTAGTGTCAGGACAACTAGGGTTAGCGTCAGGACAACTAGGGTTAGCGTCAGGACAACTAGGGTTAGCGTCAGGACAACTAGGGTTAGCGTCACGACAACTAGGGTTAGCGTCAGGACAACTAGGGTTAGCATCAGGACAACTAGGGTTAGCGTCACGACAACTAGGGTTAGCGTCACGACAACTAGGGTTAGCGTCACGACAACTAGGGTTAGCGTCAGGACAACTAGGGTTAGCGTCACGACAACTAGGGTTAGCGTCAGGGCAACTAGGGTTAGCGTCAGGACAACTAGGGTTAGCGTCACGACAACTAGGGTTAGCGTCAGGACAACTAGGGTTAGCGTCAGGACAACTAGGGTTAGCGTCAGGACAAGTAGGGTTAGCGTCAGGATAACTAGGGTTAGCGTCAGGACAACTACGGTTAGCGTCAGGACAAGTAGGGTTAGCGTCAGGACAACAAGGGTTAGCGTCAGGACAACTAGGGTTAGCGTCAGGACAACTAGGGTTAGCGTCAGGACAAGTAGGGTTAGCATCAGGACAACTAGGGTTAGCGTCAGGACAACTAGGGTTAGAGTCAGGACAACTAGGGTTAGCGTCAGGACAACTAGGGTTAGCGTCAGGACAACTAGGGTTAGCGTCAGGACAACTAGGGTTAGCGTCAGGACAAGTAGGGTTAGCGTCAGGACAAGTAGGGTTAGCGTCAGGACAAGTAATGTTAGCGGCAGGACAACTAGGGTTAGCGTCAGGACAACTAGGGATAGCATCAGGACAACTAGGGTTAGCGTCAGGACAACAAGGGTTAGCGTCAGGACAACTAGGGTTAGCGTCAGGACAACTAGGTTTAGCGTCAGGACAACTAGGGTTAGCGTCAGGACAAGTAGGGTTAGCATCAGGACAACTAGGGTTAGCGTCAGGACAACCAGGGTTAGCATCAGGACAACTAGGGTTAGCGTCAGGACAAGTAGAGTTAGCGTCAGGACAAGTAGGGTTAGCGTCAGGACAAGTAGGGTTAGCGTCAGGACAACTAGGGTTAGCATCAGGACAACTAGGGTTAGCATGAGGACAACTAGGGTTAGCGTCAGGACAACTAGGGTTAGCGTCAGTACAACTAGGGTTAGCGTCAGGACAACTAGGGTTAGCGTCAGGACAAGTAGGGTTAGCGTCAGGACAACTAGGGTTAGCGTCAGGACAACTAGGGTTAGCGTCAGGACAACTAGGGTTGGAGTCAGGACAATTAGGGTTAGCGTCAGGACAAGAAGGGTTAGCGTCAGGACAACTAGGGTTAGCGTCAGGACAACTAGGGTTAGCGTCAGGACAACTAGGGTTAGCGTCAGAACAAGTAGGGTTAGCGTCAGGACAACTAGGGTTAGCGTCAGGACAAGTAGGGTTAGTGTCAGGACAACTAGGGTTAGCGTCAGGACAACTAGGGTTAGCGTCAGGACAAGAAGGGTTAGCGTCAGGACAACTAGGGTTAGCGTCAGGACAACTAGGGTTAGCATCAGGACAACTAGGGTTAGCGTCAGGACAACTAGGGTTAGCGTCAGGACAAGTAGGGTTAGCGTCAGGACAAGTAGGGTTAGCGTCAGGACAAGTAGGGTTAACATCAGGACAACTAGGGTTAGCGTCAGGACAACTAGGGTTAGCGTCAGGACAACTAGGGTTAGCGTCAGGACAACTAGGGTTAGCGTCAGAACAAGTAGGGTTAGCGTCAGGACAACTAAAGTTAGCGTCAGGACAACTAGGGTTAGCGTCAGGACAAGTAGGGTTGGCGTCAGGACAACTAGGGTTAGCATCAGGACAACTAGGGTTATCGTCAGGACAACTAGGGTTAGCGTCAGGACAAGAAGGGTTAGCGTCAGGACAACTAGGGTTAGCGTCAGGACAACTAGGGTTAGCGTCAGGACAACTAGGGTTAGCGTCAGGACAAGTAGGGTTAGAGTCAGGACAACTAGGGTTAGCGTCAGGACAAGTAGGGTTAGCGTCAGGACAACTAGGGTTAGCGTCAGGACAACTAGGGTTAGCGTCAGGACAAGTAGGGTTAGCGTCAGGACAACTAATGTTAGTGTCAGGACAACTAGGGTTAGCGTCAGGACAAGTAGGGTTAGCATCAGGACAACTAGGGTTAGCGTCAGGACAACTAGGGTTAGCGTCAGGACAACTAGGGTTAGCGTCAGGACAAGTAGGGTTAGCGTCAGGACAAGTAGGGTTAGCGTCAGGACAACTAGGGTTAGCGTCAGGACAACTAGGGTTAGCGTCAGGAGAACTAGGTTTAAAGTCAGGACAACTAGGGTTAGCGTCAGGACAACTAGAGTTAGCATCAGGGCAACTAGGGTTAGCGTCAGGACAACTAGGGTTAGCGTCAGGACAACTAGGGTTAGCGTCAGGACAACTAGGGTTAGCGTCAGGACAACTAGGGTTACCGTTAGGACAACTAGGGTTAGCGTCAGGATACCTAGGGTTAGCGTCAGGACAACTAGGTTTAGCGTCATTACAACTAGGGTTAGCGTCATTACAACTAGGGTTAGCGTCAGGACAACTAGGGTTAGCGTCAGGACAACGAGGGTTAGCATCAGGACAAGTAGGGTTAGCGTCAGGACAAGTAGGGTTAGCGTCAGGACAAGTAGGGTTAGCGTCAGGACAACTAGGGTTAGCATCAGAACAACTAGGGTTAGCGTCAGGACAACTAGGGTTAGCGTCAGGACAACTAGGGTTAGCGTCAGGACAAGTAGGGTTAGCGTCAGGACAAGTAGGGTTAGCGTCAGGACAAGTACGGTTAGCGTCAGGACAAGTAGGGTTAGCGTCAGGACAAGTAGGGTTAGCGTCAGGACAAGTAGGGTTAGCGTCAGGACAACTAGGGTTAGCGTCAGGACAACTAGGGTTAGCGTCAGGACAACTAGGGTTAGCATCAGGACAACTAGGGTTAGCGTCAGGACAACTGGGGTTAGGGTCAGGACAACTAGGGTTAGCGTCAGGACAACTAGGGTTAGCGTCAGGACAACTAGGGTTAGCGTCAGGACAAATAGGGTTAGCATCAGGACAAGTAGGGTTAGCGTCAGGACAAGTAGGGTTAGCGTCAGGACAAGTAGGGTTAGCGTCAGGACAAGTAGGGTTAGCGTCAGGACAACTAGGGTTAGCGTCAGGACAACTAGGGTTAGCATCAGGACAACTAGGGTTAGCGTCGGGACAACTAGGGTTAGCATCAGTACAACTAGGGTTAGCGTCAGGACAAGTAGGGTTAGCGTCAGGACAAGTAGGGTTAGCGTCAGGACAACTAGGGTTAGCGTCAGGACAACTAGGGTTAGCGTCAGGACAAGTAGGGTTAGCATCAGGACAACTAGGGTTAGCGTCAGGACAAGAAGGGTTAGAGTCAGGACAACTAGGGTTAGCGTCAGGACAACTAGGGTTAGCGTCAGGACAACTAGGGTTAGCGTCAGGACAAGTAGGGTTAGCGTCAGGACAACTAGGGTTAGCGTCAGGACAAGTAGGGTTAGCGTCAGGACAACTAGGGTTAGCATCAGGACAACTAGGGTTAGCGTCAGGACAACTAGGGTTAGCGTCAGGACAACTAGGGTTAGCGTCAGGACAAGTAGGGTTAGCATCAGGACAACTAGGGTTAGCGTCAGGACAACTAGGGTTAGCATCAGGACAACTAGGGTTAGCGTCAGGACAAGTAGGGGTAGCGTCAGGACAAGTAGGGTTAGCGTCAGGACAACTAGGGTTAGCGTCAGGACAACTAGGGTTAGCGTCAGGACAACTAGAGTTAGCGTCAGGACAACTAGGGTTAGCGTCAGGACAACTAGGGTTAGCGTCAGGACAACTAGGGTTAGCGTCAGGACAACTAGGGTTAGCGTCAGGACAACTAGGTTTAGCGTCTTTACAACTAGGGTTAGCGTCAGGACAACTAGGGTTAGCGTCAGGACAAGTAGGGTTAGCGTCAGGACAAGTAGGGTTAGCGTCAGGACAAGTAGGGTTAGCGTCAGGACAAGTAGGGTTAGCGTCAGGACAAGTAGGGTTAGCGTCAGGACAACTAGGGTTAGCATCAGGACAACTAGGGTTAGCGTCAGGACAACTAGGGTTAGCGTCAGGACAAGTAGGGTTAGCGTCAGGACAAGTAGGGTTAGCGTCAGGACAACTAGGGATAGCCTCAGGACAACTAGGGTTAGCGTCAGGACAACTAGGGTTAGCATCAGGACAACTAGGGTTAGCGTCAGGACAAGTAGGGTTAGCGTCAGGACAACTAGGGTTAGCATCAGGACAACTAGGGTTAGCGTCAGGACAAGTAGGGTTAGCGTCAGGACAACTAGGCTTAGCGTCAGGACAACTAGGGTTAGCGTCAGGACAACTAGGGTTAGCTTCAGGACAACTAGGGTTAGCGTCAGGACAAGTAGGGTTAGCGTCAGGACAAGTAGGGTTAGCGTCAGGACAACTAGGGTTAGCGTCAGGACAACTAAGGTTAGCATCAGGACAAGTAGGGTAAGCGTCAGGACAAGTAGGGTTAGCGTCAGGACAACTAAGGTTAGCGTCAGGACAACTAGGGTTAGCATCAGGACAACTAGGGTTAGCGTCAGGACAAGTAGGGTTAGCATCAGGACAAGTAGGGTTAGCGTCAGGACAACTAGGGTTAGCGTCAGGACAACTAGGGTTAGCGTCAGGACAACTAGGGTTAGCGTCAGGACAAGTAGGGTTAGCATCAGGACAACTAGGGTTAGCGTCAGGACAACTAGGGTTAGCGTCAGGACAACTAGGGTTAGCGTCAGGACAAGAAGGGATAGCGTCAGGACAACTAGGGTTAGCGTCAGGACAAGTAGGGTTAGCGTCAGGACATCTAGGGTTAGCGTCAGCACAACTAGGGTTAGCGTCAGGACAACTAGGGTTAGCATCAGGACAAGTAGGGTTAGCGTCAGGACAACTAGGGTTAGCGTCAGGACAAGTAGGGTTAGCGTCAGGACAACTAGGGTTAGCATCAGGACAACTAGGGTTAGCGTCAGGACAACTAGGGTTAGCATCAGGACAACTAGGGTTAGCGTCAGGACAAGTAGGGTTAGCGTCAGGACAACTAGGGTTAGCATCAGGACAACTAGGGTTAGCGTCAGGACAAGTAGGGTTAGCGTCAGGACAACTAGGCTTAGCGTCAGGACAACTAGGGTTAGCGTCAGGACAACTAGGGTTAGCTTCAGGACAACTAGGGTTAGCGTCAGGACAAGTAGGGTTAGCGTCAGGACAAGTAGGGTTAGCGTCAGGACAACTAGGGTTAGCGTCAGGACAACTAAGGTTAGCATCAGGACAAGTAGGGTAAGCGTCAGGACAAGTAGGGTTAGCGTCAGGACAACTAAGGTTAGCGTCAGGACAACTAGGGTTAGCATCAGGACAACTAGGGTTAGCGTCAGGACAAGTAGGGTTAGCATCAGGACAAGTAGGGTTAGCGTCAGGACAACTAGGGTTAGCGTCAGGACAACTAGGGTTAGCGTCAGGACAACTAGGGTTAGCGTCAGGACAAGTAGGGTTAGCATCAGGACAACTAGGGTTAGCGTCAGGACAACTAGGGTTAGCGTCAGGACAACTAGGGTTAGCATCAGGACAAGAAGGGATAGCGTCAGGACAACTAGGGTTAGCGTCAGGACAAGTAGGGTTAGCGTCAGGACAAGTAGGGTTAGCGTCAGGACAACTAGGGTTAGCGTCAGGACAACTAGGGTTAGCATCAGGACAAGTAGGGTTAGCGTCAGGACAACTAGGGTTAGCGTCAGGACAACTAGGGTTAGCGTCAGAACAAGTAGAGTTAGCATCAGGACAACTAGGGTTAGCGTCAGGACAACTAGGGTTAGCGTCAGGACAACTAGGGTTAGCGTCAGGACAAGTAGGGTTAGCGTCAGGACGACTAGGGTTAGCGTCAGGACAACTAGGGTTAGCGTCAGGACAACTAGGGTTAGCGTCAGGACAAGTAGGGTTAGCGTCAGGACAAGTAGGGTTAGCGTCAGGACAACTAGGGTTAGCGTCAGGACAACTAGGGTTAGCGTCAGGACAACTAGGGTTAGAGTCAGGACAAGAAGGGTTAGCGTCAGGACAACTAGGGTTAGCGTCAGGACAACTAGGGTTAGCGTCAGGACAACTAGGTTTAGCGTCAGGACAAGTAGGGTTAGCGTCAGGACAAGTAGGGTTAGCGTCAGGACAAGTAGGGTTAGCGTCAGGACAAGTAGGGTTAGCGTCAGGACAACTAGGGTTAGCGTCAGGACAACTAGGGTTAGCGTCAGGACAACTAGGGTTAGCGTCAGGACAAGTAGGGTTAGCGTCAGGACAACTAGGGTTAGCGTCAGGACAACTAGGGTTAGCGTCAGGACAACTAGGGTTAGCATCAGGACAACTAGGGTTAGCGTCAGGACAAGTAGGGTTAGCGTCAGGACAACTAGGGTTAGCATCAGGACAACTAGGGTTAGCGTCAGGACAAGTAGGGTTAGCGTCAGTACAACTAGGCTTAGCGTCAGGACAACTAGGGTTAGCGTCAGGACAACTAGGGTTAGCTTCAGGACAACTAGGGTTAGCGTCAGGACAAGTAGGGTTAGCGTCAGGACAAGTAGGGTTAGCGTCAGGACAACTAGGGTTAGCGTCAGGACAACTAAGGTTAGCGTCAGGACAAGTAGGGTTAGCGTCAGGACAAGTAGTGTTAGCGTCAGGACAACTAGGGTTAGCGTCAGGACAACTAGGGTTAGCGTCAGGACAACTAGGGTTAGCGTCAGGACAACTAGGGTTAGCGTCAGGACAACTAGGGTTAGCGTCATGACAAGTAGGGTTAGCGTCAGGACAAGTAGGGTTAGCATCAGGACAACTAGGGTTAGCGTCAGGACAACTAGGGTTAGCGTCAGGTCAACTAGGGTTAGCGTCAGGACAAGAAGGGTTAGCGTCAGGACAACTAGGGTTAGCGTCAGGACAAGTAGGGTTAGCGTCAGGACAACTAGGGTTAGCGTCAGGACAACTAGGGTTAGCGTCAGGACAACTAGGGTTAGCGTCAGGACAACTAGGGTTAGCGTCAGGACAAGTAGGGTTAGCGTCAGGACAACTAGGGTTAGCGTCAGGACAACTAGGGTTAGCGTCAGGACAAGTAGGGTTAGCGTCAGGACAACTAGGGTTAGCGTCAGGACAACTAGGGTTAGCGTCAGAACAAGTAGAGTTAGCATCAGGACAACTAGGGTTAGCGTCAGGACAACTAGGGTTAGCGTCAGGACAACTAGGGTTAGCGTCAGGACAAGTAGGGTTAGCGTCAGGACGACTAGGGTTAGCGTCAGGACAACTAGGGTTAGCGTCAGGACAACTAGGGTTAGCGTCAGGACAACTAGGGTTAGCGTCAGGACAACTAGGGTTAAAGTCAGGACAACTAGGGTTAGCGTCAGGACAACTAGAGTTAGGGTCAGGACAACTAGGGTTACCATCAGGACAACTAGGGTTAGCGTCAGGATAACTAGGGTTAGCGTCAGGACAACTAGGGTTAGCGTCAGGACAACTAGGGTTAGGGTCAGGACAACTAGGGTTACCATCAGGACAACTAGGGTTAGCGTCAGGATAACTAGGGTTAGCGTCAGGACAACTAGGGTTAGCGTCAGGACAACTAGGGTTAGCGTCAGGACAACTAGGGTTAGAGTCAGGACAACTAGGGTTAGCGTCAGGACAACTAGGGTTAGCGTCAGGACAATTAGGGTTAGCGTCAGGACAAGAAGGGTTAGCGTCAGGACAACTACGGTTAGCGTCAGGACAACTAGGGTTAGCGTCAGGACAACTAGGGTTAGCGTCAGAACAAGTAGGGTTAGCGTCAGGACAACTAGGGTTAGCGTCAGGACAACTAGGGTTAGCGTCAGGACAACTAGGGTTAGCGTCAGGACAACTAGGGTTAGCGTCAGGACAAGAAGGGTTAGCGTCAGGACAACTAGGGTTAGCGTCAGGACAACTAGGGTTAGCGTCAGGACAAGTAGGGTTAGCATCAGGACAACTAGGGTTAGCGTCAGGACAACTAGGGTTAGCGTCAGGACAACTAGGGTTAGCGTCAGGACAAATAGGGTTAGCGTCAGGACAACTAGGGTTAGCGTCAGGACAACTAAAGTTAGCGTCAGGACAACTAGGGTTAGCGTCAGGACAAGTAGGGTTAGCGTCAGGACAACTAGGGTTAGCGTCAGGACAACTAGGGTTAGAGTCAGGACAAGTAGGGTTAGCGTCAGGACAACTAGGGTTAGCGTCAGGACAACTAGGGTTAGCGTCAGGACAACTAGGGTTAGCGTCAGGACAAATAGGGTTAGCATCAGGACAAGTAGGGTTAGCGTCAGGACAAGTAGGGTTAGCGTCAGGATAAGTAGGGTTAGCGTCAGGACAAGTAGGGTTAGCGTCAGGACAACTAGGGTTAGCGTCAGGACAACTAGGGTTAGCATCAGGACAACTAGGGTTAGCGTCGGGACAACTAGGGTTAGCGTCAGTACAACTAGGGTTAGCGTCAGGACAAGTAGGGTTAGCGTCAGGACAACTAGGGTTAGCGTCAGGACAACTAGGGTTAGCGTCAGGACAAGTAGGGTTAGCGTCAGGACAACTAGGGTTAGCGTCAGGACAAGAAGGGTTAGAGTCAGGACAACTAGGGTTAGTGTCAGGACAACTAGGGTTAGCGTCAGGACAAGTAGGGTTAGCGTCAGGACAACTAGGGTTAGCGTCAGGACAAGTAGGGTTAGCGTCAGGACAACTAGGGTTAGCATCAGGACAACTAGGGTTAGCGTCAGGACAACTAGGGTTAGCGTCAGGACAACTAGGGTTAGCGTCAGGACAAGTAGGGTTAGCATCAGGACAACTAGGGTTAGCGTCAGGACAACTAGGGTTAGCGTCAGGACAACTAGAGTTAGCGTCAGGACAACTAGGGTTAGCGTCAGGACAACTAGGGTTAGCGTCAGGACAACTAGGGTTAGCGTCAGGAAAACTAGGGTTAGCGTCAGGACAACTAGGTTTAGCGTCATTACAACTAGGGTTAGCGTCAGGACAACTAGGGTTAGCGTCAGGACAACTAGGGTTAGCGTCAGGACAACTAGGGTTAGCGTCAGGACAACTAGGGTTAGCGTCAGGACAAGAAGGGTTAGAGTCAGGACAACTAGGGTTAGTGTCAGGACAACTAGGGTTAGCGTCAGGACAACTAGGGTTAGCGTCAGGACAAGTAGGGTTAGCGTCAGGACAACTAGGGTTAGCATCAGGACAACTAGGGTTAGCGTCAGGACAACTAGGGTTAGCGTCAGGACAACTAGGGTTAGCATCAGGACAACTAGGGTTAGCGTCAGGACAACTAGGGTTAGCGTCAGGACAACTAGGGTTAGCGTCAGGACAAGTAGGGTTAGCATCAGGACAACTAGGGTTAGCGTCAGGACAACTAGGGTTAGCATCAGGACAACTAGGGTTAGCGTCAGGACAAGTAGGGTTAGCGTCAGGACAAGTAGGGTTAGCGTCAGGACAACTAGGGTTAGCGTCAGGACAACTAGGGTTAGCGTCAGGACAACTAGGGTTAGCGTCAGGACAACTAGAGTTAGCGTCAGGACAACTAGGGTTAGCGTCAGGACAACTAGGGTTAGCGTCAGGACAACTAGGGTTAGCGTCAGGACAACTAGGGTTAGCGTCAGGACAACTAGGTTTAGCGTCATTACAACTAGGGTTAGCGTCAGGACAAGTAGGGTTAGCGTCAGGACAAGTAGGGTTAGCGTCAGGACAACTAGGGTTAGCATCAGGACAACTAGGGTTAGCGTCAGGACAACTAGGGTTAGCATCAGGACAACTAGGGTTAGCATCAGGACAAGTAGGGTTAGCGTCAGGACAAGTAGGGTTAGCGTCAGGACAACTAGGCTTAGCGTCAGGACAACTAGGGTTAGCGTCAGGACAACTAGGGTTAGCTTCAGGACAACTAGGGTTAGCGTCAGGACAAGTAGGGTTAGCGTCAGGACAAGTAGGGTTAGCGTCAGGACAACTAGGGTTAGCGTCAAGACAACTAAGATTAGCGTCAGGACAAGTAGGGTTAGCGTCAGGACAAGTAGTGTTAGCGTCAGGACAACTAGGGTTAGCGTCAGGACAACTAGGGTTAGCATCAGGACAACTAGGGTTAGCGTCAGGACAACTAGGGTTAGCGTCAGGTCAACTAGGGTTAGCGTCAAGACAAGAAGGGTTAGCGTCAGGACAACTAGGGTTAGCGTCAGGACAAGTAGGGTTAGCGTCAGGACAACTAGGGTTAGCGTCAGGACAACTAGGGTTAGCGTCAGGACAACTAGGGTTAGCGTCAGGACAAGTAGGGTTAGCGTCAGGACAACTAGGGTTAGCGTCAGGACAACTAGGGTTAGCGTCAGGACAAGTAGGGTTAGCGTCAGGACAACTAGGGTTAGCGTCAGGACAACTAGGGTTAGCGTCAGGACAACTAGGGTTAGCGTCAGGACAAGTAGGGTTAGCGTCAGGACAACTAGGGTTAGCGTCAGGACAACTAGGGTTAGCGTCAGAACAAGTAGAGTTAGCATCAGGACAACTAGGGTTAGCGTCAGGACAACTAGGGTTAGCGTCAGGACAACTAGGGTTAGCGTCAGGACAAGTAGGGTTAGCGTCAGGACGACTAGGGTTAGCGTCAGGACAACTAGGGTTAGCGTCAGGACAACTAGGGTTAGCGTCAGGACAACTAGGGTTAGCGTCAGGACAACTAGGGTTAGCGTCAGGACAAGTAGGGTTAGCGTCAGGACAAGTAGGGTTAGCGTCAGGACAACTAGGGTTAGCGTCAGGACATCTAGGGTTAGCGTCACGACAACTAGGGTTAGCGTCAGGACAACTAGGGTTAGCGTCAGGACAACTAGGGTTAGCGTCAGGACAAGTAGGGTTAGCGTCAGGACAAGTAGGGTTAGCGTCAGGACAACTAGGGTTAGCGTCAGGACAACTAGGGTTAGCGTCAGAACAAGTAGAGTTAGCGTCAGGACAACTAGGGCTAGCGTCATGACAACTAGGGTTAGCGTCAGGACAACTAGGGTTAGCGTCAGGACAAGTAGCGTTAGCGTCAGGACGACTAGGGTTAGCCTCAGGACAACTAGGGTTAGCATCAGGACAACTAGGGTTAGCGTCAGGACAAGTAGGGTTAGCGTCAGGACAAGTAAGGTTAGCGTCAGGACAACTAGGGTTAGCGTCAGGACAACTAGGGTTAGCGTCAGGACAACTAGGGTTAGCGTCAGGACAAGAAGGGTTAGCGTCAGGACAACTAGGGTTAGCGTCAGGACAACTAGGGTTAGCGTCAGGACAACTAGGGTTAGCGTCAGGACAACTAGGTTTAGCGTCAGGACAAGAAGGGTTAGCGTCAGGACAAGTAGGGTTAGCGTCAGGACAAGTAGGGTTAGCGTCAGGCCAACTAGGCTTAGCGTCAGGACAACTAGGGTTAGCGTCAGGACAACTAGGGTTAGCTTCAGGACAACTAGGGTTAGCGTCAGGACAAGTAGGGTTAGCGTCAGGACAAGTAGGGTTAGCGTCAGGACAACTAGGGTTAGCGTCAAGACAACTAAGATTAGCGTCAGGACAAGTAGGGTTAGCGTCAGGACAAGTAGTGTTAGCGTCAGGACAACTAGGGTTAGCGTCAGGACAACTAGGGTTAGCGTCAGGACAACTAGGGTTAGCGTCAGGACAACTAGGGTTAGCGTCAGGACAACTAGGGTTAGCGTCAGGACAAGTAGGGTTAGCGTCAGGACAAGTAGAGTTAGCGTCAGGACAACTAGGGTTAGCGTCAGGACAACTAGGGTTAGCATCAGGACAACTAGGGTTAGCGTCAGGACAACTAGGGTTAGCGTCAGGTCAACTAGGGTTAGCGTCAGGACAAGAAGGGTTAGCGTCAGGACAACTAGGGTTAGCGTCAGGACAAGTAGGGTTAGCATCAGGACAACTAGGGTTAGCGTCACGACAACTAGGGTTAGCGTCACGACAACTAGGGTTAGCGTCACGACAACTAGGGTTAGCGTCAGGACAACTAGGGTTAGCGTCACGACAACTAGGGTTAGCGTCAGGGCAACTAGGGTTAGCGTCAGGACAACTAGGGTTAGCGTCACGACAACTAGGGTTAGCGTCAGGACAACTAGGGTTAGCGTCAGGACAAGTAGGGTTAGCGTCAGGACAACTAGGGTTAGCGTCAGGACAACTACGGTTAGCGTCAGGACAACTAGGGTTAGCATCAGGACAACTAGGGTTAGCGTCAGGACAACTAGGGTTAGCATCAGGACAACTAGGGTTAGCATCAGGACAAGTAGGGTTAGCGTCAGGACAAGTAGGGTTAGCGTCAGGACAACTAGGCTTAGCGTCAGGACAACTAGGGTTAGCGTCAGGACAACTAGGGTTAGCTTCAGGACAACTAGGGTTAGCGTCAGGACAAGTAGGGTTAGCGTCAGGACAAGTAGGGTTAGCGTCAGGACAACTAGGGTTAGCATCAGGACAACTAGGGTTAGCGTCAGGACAACTAGGGTTAGCATCAGGACAACTAGGGTTAGCATCAGGACAAGTAGGGTTAGCGTCAGGACAAGTAGGGTTAGCGTCAGGACAACTAGGCTTAGCGTCAGGACAACTAGGGTTAGCGTCAGGACAACTAGGGTTAGCTTCAGGACAACTAGGGTTAGCGTCAGGACAAGTAGGGTTAGCGTCAGGACAAGTAGGGTTAGCGTCAGGACAACTAGGGTTAGCGTCAAGACAACTAAGATTAGCGTCAGGACAAGTAGGGTTAGCGTCAGGACAAGTAGTGTTAGCGTCAGGACAACTAGGGTTAGCGTCAGGACAACTAGGGTTAGCATCAGGACAACTAGGGTTAGCGTCAGGACAACTAGGGTTAGCGTCAGGTCAACTAGGGTTAGCGTCAGGACAAGAAGGGTTAGCGTCAGGACAACTAGGGTTAGCGTCAGGACAAGTAGGGTTAGCGTCAGGACAACTAGGGTTAGCGTCAGGACAACTAGGGTTAGCGTCAGGACAACTAGGGTTAGCGTCAGGACAAGTAGGGTTAGCGTCAGGACAACTAGGGTTAGCGTCAGGACAACTAGGGTTAGCGTCAGGACAACTAGGGTTAGCGTCAGGACAAGTAGCGTTAGCGTCAGGACGACTAGGGTTAGCGTCAGGACAACTAGGGTTAGCATCAGGACAACTAGGGTTAGCGTCAGGACAAGTAGGGTTAGCGTCAGGACAAGTAAGGTTAGCGTCAGGACAACTAGGGTTAGCGTCAGGACAACTAGGGTTAGCGTCAGGACAACTAGGGTTAGCGTCAGGACAACTAGGGTTACCGTCAGGACAAGAAGGGTTAGCGTCAGGACAACTAGGGTTAGCGTCAGGACAACTAGGGTTAGCGTCAGGACAACTAGGGTTAGCGTCAGGACAACTAGGTTTAGCGTCAGGACAAGTAGGGTTAGCGTCAGGACAAGTAGGGTTAGCGTCAGGACAAGTAGGGTTAGCGTCAGGACAACTAGGGTTAGCATCAGGACAACTAGGGTTAGCGTCAGGACAACTA